>NC_092186.1:1530000-1602500 GCF_043641665.1 Enoplosus armatus
TTTGTCCTTCAGGGACATTTTCTGTCTCTGTGTCCATCGTGTGCAACCTGTATATCATTCCTATAAACTATCATTAGAATATGCAACATTTAGGCACAAAACTGAAATAACAAAAAAATAGATTTTGAGGTCAGGGCCTCAGAATCAGGTGATAATACAGTAACCATGGCCCCCACCCTGTCAGTTGATATTACTTTTTAATTACTTTAATTACCGGATACAAACCAGTTGACACACAGCAGGCGTGGACCTTCGGGGGCCCCTGGAGTTCTGGGGTCCTACAGTTGCTTACTTTGCCCAGTTAGTAATCCGGCCCAGGTCCCATCAAAAGCCACCCCCCCCCCCAATATCAGGTCACACAGCGTCGCTCACATGTACAGTACAGCACGCCTCACTGACGCCAGCTGTAATTATAATCAGCTCACTGTCTGCTGGCTGCCGCACACAGACGGGCTTCATGAGGCGGCTGCAGAAGGAGTCGCTTGTTGACTTCGGCTCACCAACAAGTGAGACGTTTGAGAGAAGAAAACCAGCGGAGACACCTCTTCTGTCCGCGTCCACATTCATTCTCTGCTGTCACACTTTGGTATTTCTGCCACTTTGAGAAAAATAAACAGCGGGTGAAGTCTGTCAGCGGTGTTTGGCACTTATCTCTGATTAGGATTAATTGATTTTTGATTGCATGCCTCATTCCAGCCGATCAGTGTTTTGGTGTCGTGTCTCCAGAGGCCTGCAGGGTGACAAATGTAGACGCAGTCAGGGCCAGGAGGGAGTCACACACACACACACACACACACACAGGAAAACACTTCTATCAACAACACATCCAGCCTGCTGCGATAATGAAAGACAAATGAAGACTCGTGTATCTGTGAGTCTGTGGGAAAAAGATCCCGACTGTCTGTTGAAAATGACTTCAGCTTTTTAGGAGCACAGCTCGATTAAAGCGTCATGTGATTCAGGGACACGAGAGCCCCCTCCCCTCCCTCATTCTGTGACATGCATGTGAAGGCCGGACTAGGACTGGGAGCCCCTGGGAAAACCGTGAACTCATTCCTCGCTGACAATTTAGAGAATTTAATGAGCCTGAAGGAAAACACCCTGCACACTGACGTACTGAGTTTTACTGACTCGAAAAAGCTTCATGCAAATGAAAAATGTTGTATTTGTAATGACACAAGTTGTCACACAATGTTTTGATATTAATGATTTGGAAATAAAGACAAATTAACCGTTTTTTTTACCCGCTGAAGTTCATACATAAAATCCTTTGAATGGAGATTGAATGCAGCGGTTTTAATTAAGCAGACAAAATAAACATCACCACAAGCATAACATTAAATATATACTCAAAATGGTTGAAATAAGCAGGTGTCCAGGCTGAAAGACCGGCTACAACACAATCATGTGTTTGTATTCAGAAAACTGGAGTCAAACAGACGAAACCCCGAAGTAGAGATAAAAATAAAATAACCATAAAAGATCGAAAAATGATAATAATAAAAGAAAGAAGGCCAATAAAGCAAACTTAAAGAGTTTGGTTGACTAATTAATGTTAAAGTTATATTTTCTAATTTTGAATGCTGTGTCAAATGTATTTCTTTTGGTCTTTACTTAAAGGAAACAATTGATTAATTTTAACATAATTAATTAAGGAAAGGGGAAATTAAGTAGTCCAATGTTTCGCCTGAAGGCATCCTAAATAATTATTGAAAAGAGACACTCGGTGCATTCAAGGGCAGGGCCCCGCGACCCCCCTGTTTCCAGTGAATGGTTCAGTCCAGGCAGCCGGAAGAGGTCTCACTCCTACACTGATGTGGGAACCAAACGGAAAGAAAGCTGTAAACACAAACAACCGGAACCTCTTCATGCAGTTTCACAAGATCATCAGTCACCTCAGTGTTTTAAAGATGGGGGACGCCCACTTTTAAACCTTTATCGACAAAACCAATGTAGACATCAGTTTCTAGGGGAATAATAACATTTAAAATAGAAAATAACGCAAACACAATACTTCATACAAAAACAGAAGGACAAACCCATGTGGGTCACAATGGAAGTCATAATGCTTCAGCATTCATACATACTTTAAGGCACATTTTAAACACTTGTAGTTTTCTTTCTCTACCACAGCCCCTCTTCTGCAGACGGGACTAGTTAAAGCTGCGGAGTGAGACGTCTTCTCAGACATGGACGATCTTTGTGCTCTGTCACCGCTGCCTCGTTGTCTCGTTATGAAAGCGGCTCGAGGTGTGACAGCCTCTCCCTCCATCCTCAGCTGCTGAGGAGAGAACGGGACGGGGACTCGGACGGTCTCCGGTGAACCGACAAACATCCGAACCGTCGACGAGGACACGTCGTTTCTTTCCGTGTTCGTGTCGGATAATAACGAGGGCGGCTGCTGCGGCGGGGAGATGCTGCCGTGTAGAGAGACGTCATTGATTTAAAAGCCAAAACATACAGCAGTGACATCAACGGAGGATCGTTTCTACTCCGGAATCACTGCGGACCCGCCGGCCGGAGTGGAACCCGGATGGATGTGACAACACATGACTGCAGATTTACCACCGAGGAAGTGAGAACGTGCAGGGATGCACTCACATCCGCTCTGCCTGGAGGGCTTCTGCACTGAATCCACGCTGCGGATCACGGCGTCATGTCAGCTGATCCCGACCACATTTGTGTTTTTGAATCAGAAAAAAAACCTGGGATGCTGAAGCGGCTCCCTTCTGATCCCGATCCCATCAAGTGACCTAGTTTATGTTCCATCTCCATCAAAAAGACTGAATCAGAGCGGTTGACTCTCCGCAGCTTCTCAGTTTGGACGAATGAGACACCTGAAAAAGAGTCCAGGCAACAAATCAGCACTTTAAAGCTGAACAGTTGTGATTTCATCTCACAATCCAAAGAAACTCTGACACCTTTTACATGCGACTAAAGCAGTTGACTCGACTTTAAAGTGCTGTTATATTGTTGGTAGTTAATTCACTGCTCCGTGTTGTGATGCTGGACGTGGTGAAGATGAAGGAGGCCTGCAGGATCTGCGCCCGCGAACTCTGCGGCAACCAGCGGCGATGGATTTTCCATCCGGCTGCCAAAGTCAACCTGCAGGTGCTGCTGTCCCACGCTCTGGGCCGCGAGCTGACCCGGGACGGCCACGGGGAGTTCGCCTGCTCCAAGTGCGCCTTCATGCTGGACCGCATGTACCGCTTCGACACGGTCATCGCCCGTGTGGAGGCGCTGTCTTTGGAGCGCCTCCACAAGCTGCTGCTGGAGAAAGACCGGCTGAGGCAGTGTATCGGAGGCCTGTTCCGCAAGAACAACGCAGAGGATGGGAACGTGGCTCCGCCTGGGTCCGTTGTGGGAGTCGCTGGGACTGAGGCGGGGTCCGAAGACTCTCCTTTGGTGGATCTGTCGGCCTTGCAGGTTGTAACATACTCCGATATGATCCAGGACGATCTGACTTACTCTGTGTATGAATCCTGGGCTGATAAGGAGGAGCCCGCCCCGGACCACCACACCCATCATCACCAACACCTCCTCCAGTGCCCAGGAGCAGACTCCCTCTCTGGCCAGAAGCCGAGGCGCTGCAGAGGTTGCGCAGCTCTCCGTGTTGCTGATTCTGACTACGAGGCAGTGTGCAAGGTGCCTCGCAGGGTCGGGCGCAGGAGCACGTCCTGCGGCCCGTCTACCCGCTACTCAACAGCCACTCTGGGGGTCGAGGACCCCACCACAGCCTCCGGAGCGTCTGAGTCTACAGCTGTTGCATTTGAGTCCTCTTCAGCTGGGTTGGACACTGATAAGACCATGTGTGACAGGACGAGTCCCAGTCCGGCATCGTCTGTTGAATCTCTTGACACCGCCGTGGACCTGAGTTGCCCTCCTGTGAACCACAAAGAAAGAGAAGAAACTGAACCAGAGAAAGATCCAGAGGAGGCTCCAGGGAGAAGGGAGGCTCCATGGGACAAACCCTCAAGCGAGAGCTCCCTCTCTGGGCTTGAGATGATGCTGAGCCTCCTGAGGGGCTGGGAGTACCGGCCAGTGAAGCCTCAGAGGGGCAGCAAACTCCCAGTTCTGGTCAAAGCCAAACTGGAGCAAGGCCTGTCGCTGCCCCTGCCCATCCCATTGAGGTCGCCCTGTGGGGGGGCAGTAGACTGTGAGCTGTACCCCCACCGGCCTGTACCGGAGGTCGTGACACCGTGTCCCCAGATGGAGCTGCAGGCGGAGCTGGCAGAGATGGAGGAGCAGTGGGTGGATGATTATGTTCAGTGCGGGCCGTTCCGCTTTCAGCAGGTAGATCGGTGGCCACATGGCTCCTGGTTACTGGGTGACCTCTGACCTCACTGTAGCTGGTCCTCTTATAGTTCTTAAAGGGGTTGAACCAATTGTACTGGTCAGTTCGACTCCGTAGTATAATGTCTTCTGTTGCTCTGCAGGAGTTCACCAAATGATGATGTCATAGTGATGCTACTCAGTTGCATTGAGGGAAATGTAGGAGATTTGACCCATACCAAAAGTCAGGATGTCTTGGTCTCTGCAGCTTGTGCCCGTATAGAAATATATATATTCTTATCCCTTTGAATAATTAAAAAAAGGGAAATTGGACCTCCTGAATCATTGAGTCTAATAACCAGGCTGAAACAGGACAACCTCTGGATGTCTGAGGAACATCTGGTTTAACACCTAGATGTTATAAAAGAAGAAGTTTGTGCCCCCCCCCCCGTCCAGACTGAACGAGGTCAAACCTCTCTGGATGTTCTGTCTTACTCATCTCCTTCGCTGCTGACGAAGCCGAACACACTCGCCGCCTTGATTACCCTCTCGGGGAGCGTGCATACTCTTCCTCGTCGGTGTCCTGGCAACGCTTCCGTTGCCATGGGAACATTCTCCAAGCGCTGCGGCAGTCAGTCCGTGTGAAGGCTCTGCTCAGTCTGATCCGGCCTCATAACTTCTATTGTTATGTTAATGATTAGTGTGAGTGCGTTTCAGTGTGCCAGCAGCAAACAGACCGCTCAGTCATGGTCTGTTATCTGTTGGTCTGTTGGTCTGTTGTACAGCAGAGTACCAGGCTGCACGACAGACCTCTCACTGGTATGAATGAGGGCTCCAGAGCATTCAAAACTAGGTTCTGGAGAAGTAAGAGGCTGTATTTTGTGATGCTGACCTTTCATGAAGACAACTCTGCACCATCAACAGCGAGGTTACTACTTACTGTCTCTACTTGTACCAGATTACATAGTTCTTTACATTAAATTAGAAGGAAATGACGGGACCCGTAAAACAAAGTGTTCTGCAGTTTGACCCCGTATTGTTTTGGGACTCACTGCACGTACCACTAATAGAGTCCCGAAGGGCCGGGTGACATCATATCATAAAAACAAAAACAAGGAAGTCAACAACATGCTGCCGTGGCAACAGCCGCTTCCCCAGGAAGTCATCCAACACTGGACTGACATCAGTTTCCACTTTCACTGCGTCGTTCACACAACAGCTGCAGGGACAACACACGTTGAAGCGAGGTGGTGTCTAACTGTTCACCACTGATTCACTTGTTAACTGTAATGATACGAATGTGAAGGCTGAGAGATACCAGAACAACAAGCCAACTACATCAGACCTTCATCGCTGGTTGAGCCGCGTCTCCTTCTTGTGTCTTTCAGAGGCTGATCGATGAGCAGCAGGGTCAGCTCAGTCAGTATGAGAGTGCTGCAGGTCGGTGTGTCGGTGAGCTGCAGAAGGCCCAGGACCAGGTCCGCTCGCTCCAAGCCAAGATCAGAGATGGCGAGACCAGGAACCAGGTACCAGCACGTCACCCCTCCCACCACCACACCTCCACACCTCCACCTCATCCATCTGAATCGGCTCTTACAGAAGTTTACAGCAAAGCTCTGCAGTGTTTTGGGTCAATGTGTGTGTGTGTGTGTGTGTGTGTGTGTAGAAGCTGCAGGAGCGTCTCGGTGAGATGGAGTTGGAGCTGCGTTCGGCCCAAGAGGAAGCCCAGCGACAGGAGCGAAACATCCAGAACATCACTGATGCTGTGAACTCCAAGGAGGCACAGGTACAGAGGGAGGGACAGACAGACAGACAGACAGACAGACAGAGACAAGAAGGGAAGACATCTTGTACAGATTTGTATATAAATAGTGTGTGTGTGTGTGTGTGTGTGAGAGCAGGCTGCAGAGCTGTATCGGGTGATTGAGGAACAGAATAAGATGCTGTGTTCTCTCAAAGAGCTCGCCAACCGCAGCCAGCTGCAGCAGCTGCAGGTTTGTGTTCTGTCCTCCCACGTCATTATTTACACAGATTTATATCACAGCCACTGAAAACACTTTTTCTGATTGACTGCAATCTTCAGGACACCTTATGGTTTCAGTCAAGTGTTTAGTTTCTTTGTCTCTCTCTTCACGTCCCTGTCTGTCCCTGTCTGTCCCTGTCTGTCCCCGTGTGTTTGTCTCTCCTTCACCCCTCGCTGCAGGCGTCTGGTGCTGAGAGCATCCGAGGTCAGGGTGAGGTTCTGGCTCTGCAGGCGTCTCTCTTCCAGGCTCAGCTGGAGCTGCAGGCCGGTCAGCGGGCGCAGCGGCAGGCGGCCAGGACGCAGGAGGACCTGAGCCGAGCCCTGCAGAGGCTGGAGAAAGACCTGCAGGGGGCGCTGCAGCACAGGAGGGAGACTGAGAGACACAACCAGGTGAGCAAAGGAGGAGTGTGACTGTGTGGACATGAACCACTGAATTGAATAAATGCATCTCTGGTGTTCTCTGAAAGATCACCCTTGTCATTATGTTGATGTGTGTGTGTGCGATCAGGACCTGCAGCTGGCTCTGGATCAGGCTCGGTCCGCCCTGCAGGAGAGAGAGGAGCAGCTGAGAGAGAGCGAGCAAGAGAGACAGAGGAGGGACGAGGAGAGAGAGAAGACCATCAGGGAGCTGAAGACGTCCCTGTGGACCAAAGAGCAGCTGATCGAGGTCTGACACCCTCCAACCTGCTTCATAGTGTTCATGCAGGGTCGTATCGCAGGAATGTACTGCAGATACTTTTCATGCTGCACACAGCAAACAGTTCCTCAGCCGACCACAAGATGCAGTCAGATGAGCTGAAGTGACTCAGTACTTGCAGAGCAGATGGTCTCACTTCCTGTCTGCGGCCAGTTTTTAAAGTTTCTGTTCCAGTAAAAAGTTAGAAAGGTTTGGAGGCATGTTTGCTTAATTGACAGATGTGTCAGCCTACCACACTCTGCTTCAGTGGTTTTCCACCTGACGTCCAGACAAAATGTTCAGGCCCCACTTTTTCTATTGTCACACACACACACACACACACACACACACACACACTCACACACACACACACACACACACACACTGCTGTGTGCTGACTGTTTGTTGTCTTTCAGGACTGTGAGCTGTTGGAGGATCCAAAGGACAAGAGAGACTCTCTGCTTCAGAAACTCCGCCAGCGTATCAAGGAGAGAGACCGGGCTCTGGAGGTAAATAATAATAACAATAAAATATAAAACAGCTGGCGTGTGAGAACTATATCATGTAACCACGTTGTGTTTTCAGCTCCAAACATCTGGTTTTCTGTGCTCAAAATAAAAAAACATTTAATGATTGACACTTTTTTTCGTCCAACCCTCAGCGAGCGGTGGACGAGAAGTTCCGCTGCGTGGAGGAGAAAGAGGAGGAGACTCGTCGGCTTCAGCTGCTGCTCAGAGAGAAGGAGAGAGACCTGGAGAGGCAGCGCTGCGTCCTGGCCAACAACGAGGAGACCATCACTGTAAGAACACACACACACACACACACACACACACACACACACACACACACACACACACTCACCACGTGTGTGTGTGTGTGTGTGTGTGTGTGTCAGAGCCTGGAGGTGCTGGGTCGTGGTAAAGCTCTGCAGCTGGAGCAGGTGTGTGACGCCTGGAGGAACGTCCAGCGGCAGCAGCAGGACGGCGAAGACAGACAGAGCCGCATCCTGAGAGAGAGAGACGCCATCATCAGCCAGCTGCAGGCGGCGCTGCACGCTCGCACGCAGGAGGCGCAGGTACAGACAGGAAGTGGATTTACTGAAATATTAACATCCGTTATAATCTCTTGTAATAATAAGTACACTCCTATGACACTCAGCCAATCAGAGAATTTGTCAACGTAAGGTAACTGCTGTGTTACTTTCTGTGGACTCTTCTTCTTCTTCCTCCTCTTCTTCTTCCTCTTCTTCCTCTTCTTCCTCTTCTTCTTCTTCTTCTTCTTCCTCTCTCGGCTGTAGGACCTGCGCTGCTCCATACTGGCTCAGATCCAATCAGCTCCCAGCGATGTTCTGGAGGAGTTGAAGGTCCGCCTCCAGCTCAAAGACCGCCTCTTCCAGGAAGTGCTGGCCGACCGGACGCGACAGTCCCAGGAGCACCAGGAGCAGGTCCACGATCTGCTCGGAACCATCACCTCCAGGGACCAGTACATCCAGGTAGAGCAGATGAGCTCAGTAGAAGCGTTTTAAAGATCCAGGTTAAAGTCGTATATGGAAGACCTGACAACAATCTCCCCGCAGGACTCTGCGAGCCGTCTCGGCGAGGTGATGACCGAGCAGACGACGAGGCTCCAGGAGCTCCGCAGGCAGCTGAGCTCAGGCGTCGGATCGAGGTCTGACTCCGGATCGGACTCGGCCGTGGAGCTCCGGGCCGTCCAGGAGGAGCTGCGTCTGGCTCTGAGGAGGGAGAAGGAGAGCCAGGAGCTGAGCAGGAGTCAGGCTACCAGGGTGGACTCCCTCATCAGGACGCTGCATGTGAAGGAGGAGATCATCGGGGTCAGTGAGAGGGAGAGAGAGCGAGATCTCTCTGTGTCTCTCTGTGTCTCTCTGTGTCTCTCTGTGTCTCTCTGTGTGTCTCTGTGTCTCTCTGTGTCTCTCTATGTCTCTCTGTGTCTCTCTGTGTCTCTCTGTGTCTCTGCATTCAAATAATGGCCGATTAAAGAACATTGAAGAGGGTGGAATTACTTGAACTACAATATGATATTCTTATATTTTATGTATATAATATGTTGACTTCAGTATAATGTATGTTGTACATGTACACAGTGCTCCTGTTCTGCCCTCTGTTGAACCAGTGTTTTGTATATGTGTTGCTTACTAATGCATGTGTGTGTGTGTGTGTGTTCTGCAGGACTTCCAGAGGCAGATGGCGGACCCCTCAGCTCTCCCGCTGGTGGAGCAGTTGACCCAGGAGGTTCAGGAGCTGAGGGAGAGCCTGGTCCAGCAGGGCGGTCCCCCAGCCAGGGGCCCCATCCTGGGCCGCGACCGGCCCCACAGCAGGCAGCCTGAGTTTGGAGGTGGGCATCAGAGAAGCATGGGACAGTATCTGTAACAGCAACTCCCCCAGGAGCCATGTCTGTGGTGGTGGTCTCACTGATATAACTTTTATTGAAGCTGCGGGACCTTTGTGGTGTAAATACTAACACTGAACACTACCAGTGATGGTAACATGACCAACTAACTCCAAGCCTTCTCCAACAGCTGTCATTCAGTCACCACAGGTCTGTTTCAGTAATCAGTGTTTAAAGCCCCCTAACAAGCAGCATGATTTCCTTTACCTCTTTTGGAATGGCATCGTGTTCAACAGTCACTCAAACTCGACAAACGTGACGTTGTTTGAAAAGCAAAAAGTCCCACAATTCTGTGTGTGTGTGAACCACTTTAAGTTCCCAGTATCGCAGCAACAGCAGCTGCTCCGTTTGAAACAGGAGTGCAAAGAAAAACAGAGCAGTGAAAATAAGATGTTAAAGAGGCGAGAAGAAGATTCTGACTGAGGCAGCGGATCACGACGTGTTGGAGAGGACGGGATGCTGTTTGGTTGTTAAGTAGTGGAAGTCCCATTCAAAAGTACATCAAAGTAATACATAAAATAACATGATAATAATAATAGATACATACTAATAACATATTCCCTGGATATTCATCAAAATGCAGATCCAACTATTAAAACTGATTTTTTTTAAAATTGATTTTGTAAATTCAGCATGTTTTTCTAATCATTTAGTCATTGTGGATCAATGCGCCTCTCGTGAACCCACCTGGGTTTGGTCCTGAGTGACTGCCACTTTACAAATTGCTGGAAAAAATGTTTTATTCTAATTGTTTTGTAAATGTTTCAACAATTCATTCAACTGCTTTCTCTTCAACATATTTTCTATTTTGGAGGATAAAGGCATCATTTACTCTGTTAAACTGTGTTGTAAATGTTTTGTATTTTGTCATAATATTTGGTTACATATGCCAGTGATAATATATTACCTTAGATATATATATATGCTATATATGTGTATATATATATGTGTGTGTGTGTGCCTTTGCATGTTCAGCAGCTTGAATGTGCCGTTTCTGAATGCTGTTAATTGACAATTGAACCCAACTCGCATTTTGTATGAAAAGATTTCTTTTTAGGTGATTATCTGTATACTTTTTGGTTAGTTTAGTTTACAGACTTCGGTTTTTCAAATGTCAGTTTGCTTTCGTGATCTTCTGAGACTCTGTGCAGTTCAACAGCCATCAGTTCCGTCTCTGTGGTTCAATATTAACGAATATTAATATGAAACCGAGTGTCACACTGGAGCACAGTAAGTATGAGTGTTAATTATTAGTTTTAAAGTGCAGATATTATATTTTATTGATCCATTTTCAAACCCTCTCATGTCATTGAGCCGTTCAATAAATAAACCTGCAGCACTCCCATCATGCATTGGTGATTGTAGGAGGTTTTCATGGTTTGTACAGTTTAAGTAACTGTTTGTATATTTGCTCGCTGGCCCGAGTTGTTTTGTGACTTCCCCTCCTCTACATTAATACATACATGAACACGTATGTTTACACAGTCGGTCACCAGCAGCAAACACTTCACACAGCACAGAGTCCAGTTTCAGAGGAGCAGGATCAGCCCTCCTCTCTTTGCTGTGTGGGTTTGTGACTGACTCAAGCACCGAAACTACAAACTGATGATATGCATAACACACGTCGCTCTAATCTAGAATGTCAGTTCATAAAGAAGTGGAAATATCAGGCTAGTTCTGGTATGCAGTTTGCAGTACACAGAATTTTCAAAATACAGAGTCCAGATTCCCCCAAGAAATGTTTGACTAGTCGCCGTAAAACTCACGTTATATTCATTAATTTAACAAGTATATTTGCCCCTGCATGGAAATAATTCTCTACACTGTTAGTAATATAATTCTGGTGGAGAAACAGTAATTCCCATCATCGTATTTTAATTTGACAGTCGCATATATAATAAATATGCTTCAGAATATCAGAAACCCACTCGTTTGTCTGTAATTGTAGAAAGAAAACGTGTCCTCAGTGGAAGCTGCAGCCCTGAAATTTAAATTCATATGAGACCAAATCCAAGAAGTAACGTAACATAAAGTTACGTGGTTGTAGAAAATGAATATGTCACTGATGATGCTAATAAGAGCCAGAGCTGCTTCAGCCTTTAATCCCATCATCACCAGTTCGTTCAGTAAGTCTCGGCAGGATTTACCTCGCTGCAGCTGCATGTGAAATTTCACAGGCTCAGATTCCCCATAATCCTGCTCTGTTTAAATATCTTAAAGCTTTGTAAATCTGTCCCTCCTATTGGTCTGTTCATCAAGTCTTTTTCAGTGGCTTCACACTCTGGATTAAATCCCCATATCTGACTCCAGAGCGTCTCCGATTCACTCTGCACAGATGTGAGATCGTTGTCCTGAAGTTTAACCACAATCAGCGCCTTTAATAACACAGAACGATCACCATGTCAGTGAACTACAAGCTGTTGCACACACAGTTTAACCGGATGAGCAGCTCTCGTTGACATGTCGACAGTGTGACACTCGGTGGAATTGTTGCTGAACTGCACAAAGTAAACAGGAAGCTGAAGTTGAGGGAAATGTAAAAGAAGTCCTCGTAATGGTATAAATCTGTGTCTTGCAGAAGTGAGCTCAGAGGATGAAGACGAGGCTGATGATGATTTGAACAGCGAGTACGCTGAGAGCGTCGATGAAGAGGAGTCCAAGCTGAGGAGGCTCCAGCCTGTGGCCAACACCGAGGTATGGATACGCTTGAACCCTCATAAAGCTCATACTGCTTGAATTCCCGTCATCATTACAAACCCGTGTTCTGCAGCTTATTTTACTTATTTAGTTACTATTGCATCCAACAGGGGTGAACGAGGAATCTAGCAGTAGAGTTTTATTGTTTCTAATAAGAGAGCTTTGTAGTTTATGTCAGTTTCATTTCTGTGATTTTATATTGTGACTGTTGTGTGTGTGGTAGGCTTTACTGTACTTTCATTCTGCAAATTCTGTATTTGGGGAGCTGCATCCTTTGGAGGCTGGCCCCTTTTAAGAGTCTGGTTCTCATAACTAAGTATATGCATTCATTGAATAAAGTGTATATAAAGTGGAGCTTAATCTTGCTCCTCAGGGGCTCATAACTAATAATAACTAATAATTCACAAACGATTCTGTCTGTCTGTCTGAACAGGGCTCTGGAGGTACAGGAAAGGCTCCATCCCAGGATCTGTTGTTTGAAGGTCAGGGACTGATGGAGGTCAAACAGCTGGTGGAGCAGAAGAGGGCGGTGGAGAGAGAGCTGGGAGAGCTGAAGGCTCAACTGGAGAAGGCCGGCTTCTCCTCTCTCTCACAGATGAGGTAAGACAATTAGTTCAGGGATAAAGCTGCTCATATTTCATGTTTTTCCTATTGAAAACTAATCCAAGGGACCAAAACCAGCAGGGAATGTATCGACCAGCAGGTGTGATATACCTTCCTCCTCTGTGCCACAGAGCTCCACTGTTGTCTATTAGAAACACATCAGTGAGCCACACTGTTGCCCTGGGTGACCTGTTCCTTCAGCACCATGAACACATTAATATACACATTAACATACAGCGTCCTGCTAACCTCGTGGCCACTAGAGGGCAGTATGTTGTTTGTAACCGTCTCCCTCCGTCTGTTTAAAGGAAAGCTCTGTTCAGCCTGCAAGCAGATAACCAAGACTTAAAGCACCAGCTGACTGAAGGGCCCGGCAGTAAACCGAGTGACGAGCAGAAGGTGTTTGACGGCAGAGAGGAGGAGGACGAGGAGGAGGAGTTGGATGTGACCATAGAAGGGGAGGAGGAGGATGAAGAGGAGGAGGAAAGCTCTGAGCTGTGGGACGCCTGGGATGGCGAGCTGTCTCTGTCACAGACCAACATCCAGACCAGTGAGGAGCCGAGGAAGACCAGAGCCAGCAGACCTGAGTCACTGCAGCTGCTCACCAGCTCCTCACAGGTAGGGGGGTCCTGACTCCACCAGACCAGAACTGTCCCTGAAAATAAAGACATCCTAAAAGTGTTTTCCTTATTTCTCTTCCTGTTTGTCGTCCAGGACGGCCCGGACAGCGAGCCGCCGGCCGGTCAGCAGCGGGACGCCGTGTCCTCCGTGATGAGCGAGAAGACAGTTCGTCTGCAGCAGAAGAGCAAAGAGCTGCGAGAGAGACTGATGGTGTCTGAAGCCACAGTGATGGCTCAGGTGGAGCAGCTCAAAGACTACAGGGAGCTGCTCAGTGAGTGCACAGACGGATGACCTTAAACTGGCTGAAACAGATGAGAGAAAAGATGGACTCCAGTGATGTCAACTGCAAACACACTGGAGTAAAGCTGCTTCTTCTTCTTCTTCTTCTTCTGCAGCAGAAACAGCAGGACAGCAGGACAGTAAGCGGATGCAGGTGCACCTGCAGGACCTGGGCTACGAGACCTGCGGCCGCAGTGAGAACGAGGCAGAGCGGGAGGACACCAGCAGCCCAGGTACGTCTGACCGTCTGCAGAAGGACCAGAACGTAAAGGAGACTGAACGTTGGGTTCATAGTGCTGCTGGTCAGTTGTAGTAGCATGACAGAACCACTAGAGGGCAGCAGAAGACAGACCTGACAGTACACATTTATCTGTAAACATCAAACCGAAAACACACCCTTTCAAATACTATATAATATACATACTGCAATATTTTATGTATTCTTATTCACTGTTTAATCTTTTATGACGATATGTGTGTAATAGTTTGTAGGTTAGTTAACATAAGTGCCAAATACAAATACAGCCATTCTTCTCATCATATTATTAATGACACATTATTAAACATTATTATTGCTCTGTTATTATATTTAGCAGCAGTCATACAGGTGTATAAGAACACAGCAGACTCTCACAGTTCAACAGCACCACAAAGTTCAGCCTTGAAAATGGCCTTGAACTCATCTTAAAACAGTAAATATTGTAACCTTCATGCACAAGTCAAGATGCATTGATGGCTGTTGTATTAGACTGCATTAGTTTTAGTTCGTGGACTTAATATTACACTTAATGCTGCTTACAGGAAGTGAATTTCATCCTGATGAATCTGGTGAATGTGTGTCCTGGTGTTCCCTGACAGAGTTTGATGACCTGGAGATGTGCACATCTCTGGACTGTGGTTCCCAGTGGTGGCCCGCCAGCAGCAGCAGCTCCACCTTCACCAAAACCACCACCCAGAGCTCCGGTTATGGAGACGAAACATCTCTCCAGCGCCTCGTCGAGGACCTTCGCTCCCAGCTGTCCCGCTCTCAGGGAGTGATCCGCGGTCTCCAGAGCCGGCTTCGCTCCCTCTCCACCTCCAGCGACTACGGACCCTCCACGCCCCGCAAGGTCAACTGGTCCTTCCAGGCCTCGCCTTCCCAGAGCGGGGCAGAGGACGACGAGGGCTGGCAGTCGTCCGACGGAGGTCCTCTGGCTTCGCCCCGTCATCCTCACTCAGACAAGGGCCTGCAGGAACTGGTGTCCCGCGTGGACGCACTGGAGGACCAGCTGAGGAAAGAAGGCAAAAAGTCTGTCAGCGAGGACGGAAAGTCTGCCACCTGGCCGGGGTGAGTGACAGGAAACTGCAAGTTCCTTTTTAAAAGTCTTTTTTATTTGGAAAGTTGTTACATAAATACATGAAATACAGCAAGAAATAAGTTCCTTGTTTTAATTTGAAATCAAGTAACAGCAAGATATTAAATGATCAAAATGATTATTATGAAAAACAAATTAATTTGAAGAAGAAAAAAGAAAAAGGAAATTACCTTCAAGCAAACATATTTATAAGGACACGACAGGATTACATCATTAATGAAGTACCAGGGAATCTTTCATTGCTGCTTCCCTCCTGAGATTTGATTTTGAATGATTATATTTTATCTTTATTTTTTTCAGCTGCTCAGGGCGTGAAATGCACTTCCTGGAGATGTTTCACATTAAAAGCCGACCAGGAAAGGGAGGGACTGAGCCCTTTTGCTGCTGGAAGGCTTTTGATATGAAACATCTGTAGAGGAAGTGTTGAGATTATTAAACATAATTAGTGAATGAAACCATTTAAAATGTCTGGTATACAAGAGAAAGTGTTTGACATGACATGTTGTTGTACTGACAATAAATAACGCTGTGGAAAAGGACATTATATAGAATTGATCAACATGTAAACTTGAATATGCTGATAAAATAAGGAATAATGTTTCAAATAACGGCCCGTTTCTTTTTTAGGTAAATAAAGGCTCAGACCACTTTTGGAGATTTTGTAGTATACGTGATTTGTCATAAAGATCCTGCAGAACAAGAGAAGAAGAACGTTACAGGAGCCATCAGCCTCTCGCTGATACGGTCCGGTCTGTACAGTGATCCCTTAATCACTGCAGGCATTAAACATCCCATCAGCCTCCATCAGTATCAGTCCATGTTAATCAAGCGTAACCACAGATGTTTTTATGTAAACTCAGCTGACCTGACAGTCAGAGGGATTAACTGACACGACGTTGGGAACACGCCGTCCCATTTGCCATGTGTGACCAAGTCGTTTAGAGGCCGATTCAGGTCCTGAAAATGACTATTAATACACAAGTCATAGGAATCTCCTCTCACAGAGAGCGACCCCACATGGAGCCCTGAGCCCAGGGTTCAGAGACTAGGAGTGTGAATTTTTAATCCTAAAAATGCACATATTGAAGCCGAAAACACCAGGATTTACAAGTCAATCAATGCAATGTTGCATGTTGTCTTTGTAGGCTGGTTCATGGTGGGGAGCTGATTTTAGATTAAGTTGCTGTAGTTATTAGTTGTGCTGGTGGCAGCTCATGGAGATCCAAACAAATAAACATGAACAAATAATAACTGTATTACTTCACAGATTGTCAGGTTACTTTATGTAGCGCTCATTTCTGGTTTTCTCTCTTTGTAGTAAATTCGACACCCTGATCCAGACTCAGGCCAGAGAGCTGTCTCACCTCCGCCAGCGGCTGAGGGAGGGCCGGGGGGTGTGCAACATCCTCACCCAGCACCTGGGAGACACCACCAAGGCCTTCGAGGAGCTGCTGAGGGCCAACGACATCGACTACTACATGGGCCAGAGCTTCAGGGACCAGCTGGCTCAGAGCAGCGCTCTGGCACAGAGAGTCAGCGCAAAGATCAGCGGACGTGAGTGGTTTTATTAAATTCATCACGCACCGCAACACACAGACAGATGTGACAGCTGTTGAATATAAAAACAAATGTCATTTTACAACTTACAGACATCAAAACTCTTCTTTTCCAACAGGTGATCATCCTGAAGATCCAGATGAGAAGACAGAGCTGCTCGCCATCCGGTCAGAGCGCCTTTACTTATCTGTGTGTGTGTGTGTGTGTGTGTGAGTGTGTGTGTGTGTGTGTGTGTGTGTGTGAGTGTGTCTGTGTGTGTGTGTAACAGCAGGCTGTTGTTGATGTTGGTCAGTGGAAAGTATTGGTTTGTTCCTCAGGGTTTCTCCTAATCAGATGCTCCCTCCATAATGAGCCATGATCTCACTGGATGATTGATGACAGAGCTAATTGGTGGTGGGGATGGGGGTAGTGGGGGGTGGGGGCTGGAGAGGCGACACGTCTCTCTGAATGTACTTGTTTAAAACCATCCCTACTTTACCAGCTCGTCATTCTGCTGTGATTCATCGACACAACGTCTGGTTACAGTTCAGGACGCTAACGTTGGCATGCTAGCAAAGAGTTAGCTTGAAAAGAGCAGAATCCGATATCAGGGTTAGGGTCACTGTTTTAAACTCACATCGACTAAACAATGGCTGCATTTTCAGTACGGATTAGAAAGAGACATTCAAACCATATATTTCTGTGCTTACTGTGAGAACATCTTTGTCTTTTGTCTTGTTCTTCTGCCACATACCTTCTTTGGTTTCTTTTTTCTTACACACCACGTCAAGTCTTATTTCCTGGACATCTCGTTGGGCCCCTCAGCAACTTGTTAAGTCAGGGAAGTTGCTCTGACATCACTGCATTACAAAAGCCCAAAGTCCTCTGATGTCACAGCACTGCAGGGCAGAGTCCCTCCACCCACCACCAAGCCCCAACCGTCCAAACCATAAAACTCACTCATGACCAGCGGGGCACAGCTGATATCCGAGCGAGGGCCTGAACTGTCCGGTCGATTGTTCGGCTAATTAGGCAAACGGCAAAAAGAGAACGAGAGAGAAGATGAGGGGACGAAAGAAGAGAAAAACAAAAGGACAGCACAAGTGAGATCAGGACAAACACAGTTACACAAGAGGAACAAAAAGTCCTGCTGTACCTTTCTATGTTTAATACAGAATGAAAGACATATTTAAAGCAGTAGCTCCAGAAATAATGTTATATAACCACTCATCAAATATTATTATTAATAAATCAAATTCTATCTATTCGGGATGTGTAAGGTGTTGCTCATAGTGATCATGTGGCTTTAAAAGTAGTCAAATCCAGGTGTGTCACCACATCTGGTCCACAAACAGCAGAGGTGGGGAGTCACTTACTGCTACTGAGCAAGTATTTTCTCTGCATGTGCCTCTCAGGATAATATATCATTAAATGACTTTATGTAATGTTGGAGGGCGGCAGTAATCCACAAACCTCAGCAGGGACAGGCTCTTAGGCCGCGCTGATTAAAGCTTAATGTATATATATAAATACGGCCCTGTCTCTCTCAGGCAGCAGCTTGTGTCCGTCTCCTCTGGATGAGTGATGAGCGTCCTGAATGTTCAGTCGCTTGTAACACGACAACTAATTCTGTTTCATAACTCTTTGATTTTCATACCTGAGTGAGATGACGGGATTCAAATGGCTGCATGAAAGGTGGAGAAAAAAAAAAATCACAATTCATAAACTTAATAGTTGACAGATGATCAGCAGTTATTGTATGAAAGCGTGCATGATTTAAATAAGTAACTGAAACATGCAGAAACCACTGGAACGGTGGTCCTTTGAGCTCGACCGCTGCTGTCGGGTAGAAAAGGGTGAGTGCTGGGTCAAACCCCAATAAACAAACAATGCTCTGTGGATAATTAGAGAACAGCCCCTCAGAGAGAGAGAGAGAGAGAGGCCTGCAGTAATCTAACATCATGTTGTTGCAGCACAGATGGTCGACCAGATGTGAAGCAGAATTATCGAGTGTGTTTTCTGCGACAGCCGTCTCATTTAGATTCCGAGTGTACATACAGTGTGTGGGGGCTGTAGCCTGTGCGTTAACCTATTCGTTATCTCAACCCACACTAAGACTGTGTGTGAACATGCAGACAGACAATCAAGTGGCGATAATGCATAAAGAAGATGTCCCAATGCAGAAGAATAACAACAACAAAGAACATTTTCATGGTGCTAATTTGCTTAGAAAGAAACATGATGATTACTTTTATTTATCAACATAATAAGGAACATTTTAATGCAAAATCTTCATTGCCAGCGTATTTCATTTGTTTTCCTACAACGTCTCTCATAACAACTAGTCCACACTGGCTTGAAGCCCGAAACAGGGTGCGTTTACGTTTCAATTATTTCACTAAAGACATGATCTTTTTCAAACGTTAACCAGTGTTTCAGCAGAGTAAGCCAGCGCAGGATGTAGGAGTTGAACCCTGGTCCCTGGTATCATGTCCTGCACTTTAATAAGCCCAAAGTCCACCATCAGGATGCCCTCCTGAACTGGAAGAAACGTGGCCAGTGAACAGAGTCCAGCAATTATATTGTTCCAATATATATTTGCCAAATCTATTTAGTTGTATTATGAATAATCAATATACGTCGTGTGGGTAAATGTATGTATTCGTGTCCATATACAGTGTGAGTGTGAGTGCACTGATGGCGTAATGCTGCTGAGGCTTTTGCTAGCTCCGCTGGGCTCAGGGCATGTTGACATCGCCTCTAATCAGGTTAAGTTATTAAGACCTCCACTGGGGAGGGAAATAGGTCAGGAGCAGCTAAACGCAGAGAGAGAGAGCGAGAGAGGGAGAGAGAGAGAGAGAGGGAGAGGGAGAGGGAGGGAAAACGTGAGGGGAAGCAGCAGAGGGATGTAGCTCGACAGAGACAGCATCACTTCAGTGTATCAGGAGCAGCACATGGTGCTAAACATCCAGCTCCGCTCTGATCTGTATTATGTAAGAACCTGGATTTCTTTATTTGTGGATGGAGGATAATGCAGCCTTGACTTGAACTCCTCTGCTATTCCACCTACTTACTTGACGTCGCTCTTGGGTTCCCTTCGAGCTGAAGCGGGAGGTGAAGTTTTCTGCCAACGTGGGACACCACACTCCATCATCAGAGAGGAAGCTTGCGTGTTGTTGCGGGTGGACAGATGTGCTCTGAAAGCGAACAAACAAACAAGCAGAAGAAAGAGGAAGTGCTGCTTTGTGGATGATCATTCATTCAGCTTCTGTCTCTGATGGGCAGCGCAGCGTGAGCACACAAGCCCTCCAGATCCAGACATCCGTTTATACGCACATCCCTCCCTCTTCGCGTTGCTCTTTCGTCGCTGCATCTCTCCCTCAGGGCTGCTGCTGGTGGTGGGATAGGCTGTGTTCACAGTGGGAATAACAGGCTTTCCTTTGAGGGAACCATTCAAGACTTCAATGCCAATAAGACTAATTTTAGGACCAGAGACGGGGAAAAGTAGAAAGAGAGAGGAGGGAGACCCATAGTGCAGCTGCAAGTTTCCTCAGGAAGTTGAGTCATCATAGAGCTAATTCTAATAATCATTTTTGTATTAAGCATTTAATTTTTTTTCCGTGCTGCACTTGAAATCTCAAAACTGTGCTTTTATTTGAGCTGCACTCAGGGTACGATTTACTTGATCTATGCTGGCGTCTGTTCCAGTTCCTGTCATCAAACCATCAGACTGATCGGCCTTGGTTGGATCTAAAACATTTGGACGTCATCCTGTTGTTACAGCTAATGCACAAATCCTTTAAATCTGCTGTGTGAATGGACATTTCACTGGCTTTAGTCTGCACGTTCCACCTGCTCGTCTTTGTATCCTTGGCAGTCGTAGCTACCTTAGAATCTGATTTGGGATCTCTTTGGGTGACCACCTGTGGTCCTAGCCCATACACCCCCAGGACCTGTGTGTAGGTGTGTGTGAGCCACCAAAATCCATCTCCCTGGGAAGCCTGAACCTAATCGGAGGATTTGCTCTGCTTTTCACCTGATCGGCCACTCGCTCAGTCATCCCTCCATCCCTTTATCCCTTGCTCACGCTCTGCCTGTCCACCGTACCTGCTGCCACACACAGTCTGGAGTCAGGACCTCGGAAGCTAAGCTAATGAGCCACGGTCGGTTACCTCTGGAGACACGGCTGGGAGTAAAAACTGCAACTGAGAAAGTTTTAACCGACCCAGGAAACTGAGAGAGAGAGGAGAGAAAACAGGGGAGGGATGGTCGGTCAGTAGCCCAGGGCGAGGGCTGTCGGCCGGGGGAAGCAGAGGGGGCTGATGGCTCCTTTGTGGAAGGCCATGCTGTCGAAAAGCAACCCACTGTACAGAGACTCTCTGTTCTCCTTCTCTCTGTGGGAGTGGAAAGCTCAGGAGAGAGAACTGCTGCTGCTGAAGAAACTCACCGACAGGGAGAGGAGAGCGCTGCTCACACAACTGGACAAGTAAGACACAACAGACATGGATAACAGTAATAATAACTTCTTAAAACATTACGATGTACTTCTTTACAATGGAAACAAGTTCAAAAGTGACAGTCAATGTGCAGACAGCACAGTACAACTTAAGCTGTTTCCCCTGCTTCCAGTCTTTATGCTAAGCTAGGCTAACCACATCCTGACTCGAGCTCCATACTTAACACGGCCTCTGCCCTCACTGCTATGAAGCAGGTTCAACACGCTTTCATCGCTATCGTTGAATTTGTGCCGGTTGCTTTCAGTCAAAGCTTGTAAATGTATATATTTTATTTTTTAATATCTTTATTTGTACATACTTCTCATTTCTAAATGATGCTACTTTTACTCTTGAATGGGAGCACCTGTAACTGTGTAATTTCCCCTCCGGGGATCAATAAAGTATTTCTGATTCTGATTCTGATTCTGAAGAAAAGAAGAAAGTACAGACTAGGTCAGTTACATTGCACCTCATGACAGGAAGAAACAAAAATCAAGATCAAGTCCCAGCAGGAAGTACAAGACGGTTGTTTAAGAGTAAAGCGAGTAAAATACAGGTTAGCCCAACAGTAGCTGTTACACAGTTACCTAAGATGTTGTATTAGCAACACATTAGCCTCAAACTGCTGATATAATGGCTAGCTTGGTTAGCACTAAACAAATGAGCAATCATAAAACAGCTGTGTCTAACTACAGATAATGTTCCAACATGGCCGCTTGGAGAATAGATAAAAGATGGCAGTTGATGTTTGCTTGGTCACTGATCTGACAAAATGGCGGATGTAACAATGTCAGTTAAACTTCTGGAAGTGTCCCTGAAGCCGTCGCTGCGAGAGACAGAGCATCCAGCTGCAACTAGCTGAGACATGAGACTGATGCCGATCGTCTCATTTCACTGTCAGTAAGAAAAAGGTTTACTTTGCTTTATTTTAAGTCTCTTCAAGGACTCGGAGAAAGATCCTGTCCTAGATGTAAATGTGAACATCAACAGATGGAAAACTACTGTCGACTGACTGGTGTTGAAGTGGTCTTGTGAATGTGGGTCTGTAAATATGTGTGTGTGTGTGTGTGTGTGTCCCAGCCTGTCATTGATTTAGATAAATGACCTTCACCTCAGCATCTGTGTACCAACACGTCACAGTTAATTCAATCAGCTGTAGGGGACTCGCTGCATACGCAGCTTGTGTCATTATCACTCTGTATCCGTCCTTCCTGTTTTTTCTCATTCAGGCGCGTCACGTCACGTCAGTGTACATATGTTATTCCTGTGAGAGTGCGAGTCTGCAGTTTTACCTCTGTGATGTGATGCAGTGTCATGAATGCGTAAGTCACTAAGAGGCTTCCCTAAAGCATCACGATGCAGTCAGCAAAGCCTCTGTGGGACGGTTCAGATCAGCTGGCAGGTGACTCACACACCTGGTACACCGTCACTCGCTACTGTTCGTCATCCTTTAAGTCACAAGGCAGCTAATGCAGCTGTTCTCAGGCTACCTCGGTGCAGTAAAGGTCGATTATTTGAAAAGAATAAATACCTGGATTGAACAGTTGGATCATGTTGAACTGATTTACACCTGAATGTTGAATATGTAACAAAACCTGATCTGATAGGCCAGTGCAGGAACAAGTGGAGGCAGATGAGATGATGGTTTTATTTACACCAGCTGTTGCTTACAGTTCATATAACCTTTCAGTTTGATCATTAAATCATTCATGAATTATTAGAGCCGGTCTTTCTCTTTCCACGCCCAGAGTAGTGAAACCTAAAATAAACTGGTTTTGTGATGCACTAAATGAATATGGACTTGTGGAATAAAGTAAAAGGATCGACTATACATATATATATATATATATATATATATATATATAACACATCTGAATTATATGTGTGTGTGTGTGTACAGGCTCAGTAAGGAGCTGCAGCAGAAGGACAAGGTCATCGAGTCTCTGCGCACCAAACTAAACCAGCATCACCACCACCATCATCCTCATCGCTCTGACACGCCCTGCAGCGGCCATGCCCTCTCCGACACCACCGACCAATCAGATCGCATCTCCTACGTGTCTGATGAGCACGGATCCACGAACGGGGACCTGGAGCTCTGCTCCGACGTGGACGCTGCCAGCGAGCTCGGTCAGAAGGAAACACAGACTTCTACCAGCCTCAGCACAGGTGAGAACATGACATCGAGTGGGGGGAGACATGTCCTAAACATGATGCTTTGAGTAGAGAAACGATCTGAGGTGAGACGCACACCTGTCCGCTCCCTCCATCATGTCCTTTGGTGACTGCAGACTCTTTTCATTTCCAGACTGCCACTCTCACAGCGGCTCCGTGTCACGTCACCCGTCTGTCCCTCCATCCATCACCTCCTCCCACAGATCCCAGTCCTGCCTCAGCTGTCCCAGCATGCAATGCCCCAGCCCGCCACACAAACCCGTAGACATGCAGAGTCAGACAGGTAGGCTCAGGGGTGTGACTCAGGCCTTTATGTGAACTAGTTTGTCCCACCTTCACCTCAGACGTCCTGTTCCTCTTTTTCTTGCCTCTCTTTCATTCTTGTGCTTTGGATTCTTCTTCTCCTCCCAGCTCCAGCCTCAGGCTTCACCTCTACCCCCTTCCACCCTCTCCCCTCCTCCTCCTCCTCCTCCTCCACGACCCAGAGGGTACCTTTGCCCCTCCATCCCCACCCCACAACCCTGCGAACCCGTTACCAAGGCAACGGGGGAGTGGGTTTCTCCCTGGCTGAGGTGCATCAGGAGCTGCAGATGTTACAAAGGCAGCTGGGGGACAATGAGAGTGCGTGGCTCTCACTGTACATGCATGAGTTTGTGTGAAGAACTTACTGTAAACTAATTGTGTGTTTGCAGCTCAGTTATATACACCGGACCAAAAATCAACAGCACAAAATCAAGCCACCTGTTCAGAGGAGCTTTTTGACCTCATCGGGAGGCGTCACGCATGCTCTCACAGCTCTCCGACACGCTTGATTGTACCTGATTGCAGCAAACATCAAGTGCATGAGTCTGAGACGGTGCAGTCTACAGGGAGGGAAATAAAGGGAGAGCTGACCAGCTTTAATAATCCACATCTCTTACTTTTCTTTTCCTCTTCCCTTTCCCTTTATCTCTAACACTCACTTTCTTTCTCATTAAATAACTGTTCCTCGTTTGATGCTTAATGAACCCGGAGCACCCAGCTGGAGAAGGATTTGCTGTGATCTTTAAACACTAATGAGGGAGGGAGCTTTGAGAAACCTCAAACCAGACTAATTTCATTTGTCTGATTAAGTCGTTCCGAACGTCAAAAGAAATCCCTGCATCTCTCTTTCAGTCTTTTACTCTCCTCTTTCTTTGTGTCTCACTAACACTCTCCAACTTTTTGAAATAGATGAGTGTCTCTCTCTATCCCTCTCAGGCTTTTATTATATATATATATATGTATATATATATGTGTGTGTGTGTTTACTTACTTATTTACTTACCTACTAACTTGATGTTAAATTACCTTCTTCTTCAGGGTTTTCCACCCCCCAGTCCAAACCTCTTCAGGGGGGTTTCCCATTTGCCCACCAGCGGCTCGACTCCTCTGCCTTCCTGCCTCTCTCCTACCACGGATACCAGCCTTCTCCTTTCAGCAGTGCCACCAGCAGCGGCCTGGAGGCCAGCTCAGCGATGAAAGCTGGGGCCAGTCTGCTGGAGAGCAGTGCATTGTGGGATATTGCCTATGGTACCCGACCAGTGAGACTTGGAGCTGACCTGTCTTCAGGATCCTCAGGGTACCAGTCGGGCACCAGCAACACAGGTGAGATACACAGTTAAATCCTTAAATGTTTCACTGGAGTGTGGGTGTTCACTTTGGGGAAAGTATATATATATATATATATATATATATATGTGTATATATTTATAAAGTATTTATAATTATAAAGAGGATCGACGATCTTTCAACTGCCAGCTCCATTCACTGAGTGAGTCCCCTAAAAATGAATAAGTGGACTTTTGAGATTCTCGTTGTTGTGTCTGTTTCATGATCCCTACGTGTTTAGTTTCAGATAATGTATATATGGTCTTCTCGAATAGCAGATTATCAGTTGTGGTTCTGTTGTAGGTTCAGACCTGATGAAGGAGCACTTGAAAGAGATCAGGTGTCTGAGACAGAGACTGGAGGACTCCATCCAGACCAACGATCGCCTCCGACAGCAACTAGAGGAGAAACTGGCCCGCACTGCCACTGAGAAGGGTAACACACACACACACACACAGTCTCAGTGTGGACCCTGCAGCTATAATCAAATAATCAACTGATTAATGCTCATTTCAAATGTTGTTGTTTTAGCAGTCTTTTGGTTTCACACTGATTCCCTTTGCATTTTTCATAATCTCCTTAAAAGAAGCTGTTCATTTAAAGCTGTAGTTTGGAAGGAAAATATAGAAAATATTCAGTTGGTAAGAGATTTAACAAAATCTAATATAAGCTAAACATTAGCTTGTTAGCACGTCAGCGTGCACATGCTTGAGCGTCTCCCTGTCCTCTGCAGGTGCTCCTACCAACATCTACATCCAGGGTCTGGACTCGGTCGGCCAGCTCTCCAGTGAGATCAGACTTCTGAAGGAGGAGAACGTCAGTCTGCAGAACCAGCTGAAGCAGGCCACCAGAGGTACCGTCTGACGTTCACCAGCATGTCCAGGACATTTGTAACGTCACGAACAGTCTTGCTTCGGTTCAGGGTCGAATGACTTGCTCAGCTCTGTGCTGTCATGTGTCCCCTGCAGAGGGCAGTAAGGAGGCAGAGCAGCTGAGGGAGGCGGCGCTCCTGGAGCGGGCCAGGTTGAAGGAGGCGGAGCTAGAGGCTGAGAGGTGGGCGGGGCAAAGCAGGAAACTGCAAACTGAGGCTGAAGCTCGCAACCAAGAGATGTCACAACTGAAACAGGACAGACAGAGGAACCAGGAGAGCATCAACAGGTGTGTGTGTGTGTGTTCATGTGAAAAGTAAAGATATTTATAGAAGGTGAAGACATCTTTGTGTTTGATGGGTTGTGTACTCCAGGTGGAGTCAGTACACCGTGACATCACTGTTGAGTGTGGTTACAGGTGCAACAAAGCACTAAACTACACCCATCGGTAACGCTCTTCAACCTGCTGTTAAGCTACTCTTTAGGGTCAAGGTTATGTATTATGTCCTCTAGGGTCCTCACAAGTATAGAAGTGCAAGTGAGCAGAGCTTTTTGATCACTGGATATGACAATAACAAACTAAATAACGTGTGTGTTCTCACAGACTCCAGCACGAGGTGAGCGTCCTCCAGCAGCAGCTCAGTGAGAGCCGCAGTCTGGTCCACTCTCTTCAGTGTGAGCTGCAGGTGTACCACAGAGTGTGTGGAGTCACCACAAACACACACTCAGGTGAGAGGCTGCTATATGAACTTCTTCATGTTGAGCCCCTAAAACAGAGTACAGAGTACAGAGTCCCGGCACCTGGAATTATGGCTCCAGTCAAGGATGGGACGATGCTGAAACTGCTTCACAGTTGTGTTTTGTAAACTGTTGTAAACCGTGAGAGCACCTGAACGCCCCCCTGAGCTCATTATTACAACCTCAAACTGCTGAAACAAAATAATAGTGTAATATGAACATGGAGAGGTTCGCTCACTAGATACACTGGCTAATGTTTGTGTTACTCATCTATGTGTCAATGCAGGTCAGGCCAGCGACGGTGCCCAACTCGGACACAACTCTGCGACCTTTGACCCCAGAGAGCTGCACATTCAGCTGGAGCAGCAGCTGAGTGGACAGGCTGACCCACAGCCTCGATCCAGGAGGCAGCTCTTCAATGGTCAGTATGTCTGACCCCCCCAACAGCCTTGAGAAATTCTTATTCTTCTTCTCTAAGATTCTTTTTGGAACTCAAGAGAGAAATGTGCAGATTTTTGCAATTCAGTACTGATGGAAGTCTTCCTCCACAGACAACGTCCCCTCCCCACCTGTGAGGGACACTGGACTCGTCAGTCCTTCCTCTCCTCTGCATCCTGCACAGAAACATGCAGATGGAAGTGGAGCAGCCGGTCCAGGTGAGAACCTCACGTTCAGGCAGTCCCGACAGTTCTACCTTAAACAGTCTTCTTTAACATTGTCCGTCTCATTTACCTCCATTTTCTGTGTTCATTAACATGTCAAACTTATTATCCAACTCATGTGTCTCCCTCCTGCCCTTATTCCCAATTGTTTAATTCTCTTGTTGTCCTTCCCGGCAGCCTCGGCCCTGCAGGGTCAAGCCCCGGACGGCTCATTCGCCAACCGTCATGGCCGCCATGCAGTGGGCCACGTCGATGACTTCAAGGCTCTGCAGCAGCAGATCGTGGAGGGCAGCGCCCTCCTCCGCAAGATGGATGCTACCCTTTATTCCCTGAGCACCCCACAGGAGTTCAGCCTTAATCAGGTGAGAGATCCAGGAACATAAACATGTATGTCACGTGTTGGATTATGTTGTAGGAGATATCTAGTTTTCAAAAAAGAGCAAATATTTAGAATCAAATTATTATTGTAGACTTTTCAGATTAAGATGAAACATCTTGTGTTTTGTGTGTGTCAGCCTTCAGACTCAGGTTCTGTCAGGAAGCTGCTGTCCGACACTAAAACCCTGCGGCAGATCCTGGAGGAGGCCGACTCTCTGCTGCAGATGTTCTGGAGAGCAGCTCTGCCAAACCTCGAGGAAACCAAACAGGTCAGAACAAACGCCTCTTTGTGCGACAGTGAAAAGTCAGAAAGCAGAGTCTGATGGAAAGGAACCAAGCAGCAGAGCACTTATGTCTGCAGCACTTACTGTCAGACCTTTATGAACTGACTAAAATGACTCAGGCATCAAAACTCACTAGAAAACTGAGAGAGCATGTTTTTCATTTGATGGTGGTGATGCAGTGGTGACCTTCATTTAAAGGTGTATTCACTTTCTTTTAGAAAATAAGATTATAGGACTCAATCATAAACTAAAGTACTTCTTGAGGATCATTTACATTAATAAAGTCTTGTGTTGACGGCGTGGACCAACATGTACTGTGTGTGTTTACAGGATCAGTCTCTGAGGGAGGAGGTCGTCTCTCTCCGTCTGAGGCTCTCAGAGCGAGAACAGGCTCTAAAGGACGCCATGGAAAGAGTGAAGAGCTCCAACCGCACCAAAGATAGCATGGAGCACTTTATAGTCAGCCAACGTGAGTCACTGATGCTCCTCGTCTCTCTAGTAGATCATATAAATCCATATATCGTATTGTTTCTTTCGTCTGTCAGTCCTGACAGATCGGTGATCTTTACATTTTCTCTTCTTTTAATGTTACAAAGCGTTCTGTCTCATTTGATCCCTGCAGAACTTTAATACTCTGATCCTGGAAAGATGAATTATCATGAGATGAGACAATCTGTCATCATCATCTACGTCTGTTTCTCTGCTTCGTCGTCTTCTAGTTCTTGTATTTTCCGGTCCTCTTTCTTCGTCCTGCTGTGGTGTTGACGGAGTTTAACTGATGAATGAACAAATGACGGCTCACAGATTCTCTCTGCGTTTGTTTACAGTGTCGAGAACACAGGACGTCTTGAGGAAAGCCAAGACAAACCTACAGGTGAGTTCAGACGTTCCTTCTGGTTCTCTGAGGATATAAACCTTTTACTCTAGCAGGTGATTAACTAAAGAGTTGGCTGAGACGATGGTGCACACTTGATTTTTCTTAACGGGCAGAGAAAATTGTTCAGAGGTGGATCAGAAAGAATAAAAATCTGTGTTTCCTTCTCGTCTCTCCTGCTGTTTCTCTTTCCTCTGACTCCTGCTGAGTCTCCTCAGGAGAATGAGCTGAGGATTTCCTCCCTTCGCCATGCCTCTTTCTCCATTCCTCCTTCCTCCTCCTCCTTTTCCTCCTCCTCCTCCTCCTCCTCCTCTTCCTCACACCCCTGGCCTGGTAAAGGTATGGTCCCCTGTGCTCGCTTCAGTTCCCAGATAACATAATGAAGCTGCTTGTTTTTTTTTGATGAAAACACTGGTGTTGAAATGATTGTTGCATATTAAGTGATTTCATTTTAAACTTAAAGTCATAAACCAGTAACCGTCAGTGTTTTATCAGAGGCAGACTGAGACACCAGAGCCAACATCCTGTACTAGCTTTCTGCTAACGTCTCCATCTTATCTACAGAGTTTTGATACTTGCATCTCTTACTCGACTAACAAAAGAACACACATGTCCGAGCACGCGGGTGATGATCAACATTATGCCTGTAGAGGCAGATGTGTTGTACATCCGAACCATAAAACATGAAATAAGACACTGAACGGAAACAGAAGAACCTTTACACTGGAAATGATTTGTGTGTGTGTGTTTGTGTCTGTGTTGTTTAACACAAGTGGCAGTTTGAAGTTTAATATTTTACTCACCGGGAATGTTTGGAAGTTCTTCATCTACTTAATCACTGTCAGTTTGTTTATACTCTGTCCCCTGAAGCTGTAATCCACCGAGTCTAGAGGTGTGATGTTCAAATCATTCCCTTGAATTTACTAACTTTTGTGCTCAGTAAATGTTCCCTCAGATGAATCATTTGTGCACAAGAGCTACATAATTTGCTCGGACTCAATCCTGCATCAGATCATCATTTGCACCCTCCTCTTTCTTAATCAGGTGCTCCTCTGTGCTCCTCAAATTGAGATTGTATAAACTGGATGACAGTCACAGCTTCGTAAAGTTTTTCGTGGCAAAAATAATTGATATGTTTTGAGCGACAAGCACAAGTGGAGTTAAGATCATACTTCATTAATGATCAACAGTATTAAATTGAGGGAATAAGTAAGTTTTTTAGGGTTCTAATTCCTCATCTGAGGGAACGTTTTATCAAGTTCTGCAGAAATACAACAAAACAAAACTCTCTGATTGTCTCTTCCGTTGTGTTTCAGGTGAAATCACAGGAGGCTTCTGTGAGCTCGCCTTCTCTCCTGGTTGGGGTGTCATGAGGCCCCGGACCTCCTCCTCCTCTGCTGTCCTGGGACCGGCTCACCACCAGCGCCCCCTGCAGTCAGCCTTCCTGTAGTGCACCAGCCCCAAGTTCCTCATCCTCGTCTCATGTTCAAACAGAAAATGCTGGAAATTCTGTCTCTCTTATCGGCTGGAGAATCATTTCAGTTGAGTGACATCTCTCTGTTGATGAATGATTGAGTCGTTAGATTTCTGCTGGTTGACGGTAGTTTATGGATGTGAATGACTGGACTGTTTTATGATGGGTATAATGTGTGTAGGCGTGTGGAGGTGTTATGAGGGCTTTTGTTGAGGCCATCAACTGAAGTGTTTTCTCTCGTTTATATGAGTCCAGTCTGAGTTTGGCTGAAGTTGGTTTATGGTTCATAGCTTCTGATGAAGCCTTTCTTTTCATTTTCACAAATCACGTTCAACAAATATGATTGATAACATTTTTAACAGTCAGGCAGCCCAGGTTTGATAGGTTGAACCACCAGTTTTTGATGTAGACCTGGTCTTATGTGGCCTATGCAGATGAAAAACAGTAAAACTGCCCTTTTCTTGTTTTTTTTTAACAACCACATAAGAGGAAATATTCTCCCATAAATCGTAAATCATTAGCTCCCAATCAGAAGCCGACTTCAGCCTCGTACTTCAGCAGGGATTCAAGAAACACAAACCCACTTGATGCCAGCATGAAAGGGGCTTTGAAAAAGCCAAAACCAAACTGCAAAGTGCTTCCTCTCAGCCTCTGTTGAGGCTCATCATTAGTTAGTTTGTAGAATAGTTGCATGTGGTTTGAGCAGCTTGTGGAAACAAAGCCATACTCTCTGAACGTGTAATAGAAATCTTTTTGTTTTGTCTAATTGTACAAATATTGTCATAAAATGGCCAACTACTGATAACAAAAGGAAAATCTATTAGAACAACCAATAGACAGTTTGGTCAGATAGCTGGTAGCTGATGTTCTCGTGCATTTACTCACAAAGAAAACACTAATTTAGGATTTTTTTGCTCATCGTCCTCAAACTAGTATTACTGTTAAATATGGAGTCAGTTCTCTTCAGATGTTTAAAAAGAATATGGGTCCAACCCAGTTTTTCCTGCTGAAACAGTAACCTGTAGTGTTGGAAAGCCTTCTGAAGCTGCTGAGATGAGCAGCATCTCAGTAAAGCAGTGTTAACATGTTACAGACTGCACTCCTCAAGCTGCTCAGTGGTCTTCAGTATCTGATAATCTGTTTCATGGTCCAAGAAAGGTGACGTTTCATTTTTGTAACCAGAAAAACGGACCACATTTTTATCTTCTTTTTTTTTTTTTTATCCTTTAGGTGTTTAAATTTTTTCTTTATTGCTAAATTTGTGAATCTTTTTATGTTTGAATTTCCCTCAAGATGACAATCACCTTTTAAAACAATCAATCGTCAAGGGATAAACATCTGTACGTAAGGATATTTTCTTCCAAACGCTCACTGTGCAAATGAACTTTTCAGAAATTGGGTATTTTACACTGGCTTCTCCACATTTTTTTGTTTTTCTTGAGTTCTCTGTATAGTAGGTTAGCTGTTTCTTTTTGTGCATGAACTGTGGCTTCACTGCCCTCTAATACTTTTACTGAAATATGCAAACTTTGGGTTACTGTGCAATAATAGCCTTCGTGGTTGCTTTTTGTTGATGTGTTAGGCCTGGGTATTAAAGTGCCATGTCATCTGATTTAAACAAACTGACTTTTGGACGAATATTTCCAGTTTTTTGACAGTCAAATCAATGAAGCAGTTTTAATGGCCCACTAATTTTTAGCTTAATACGAATCAGAGTTTTATACACAACGTGGAAGTAACAGCATAAAAGAGCACTGTAATGATTTATAAAGCAATAAGATTAACCAAAGTGAACAACCTGTATGTTGTCAAATCAGGTGTAAAATGGTCAAGTTTTGAACCCTTTTTTGTGTAATTCCCCACAGGTCAAAGGTCAAAGTTAGTGTCTTTCTTAGTGTCTGTGTGGTTTTAGGAGCCACATCTCATGTATGTACATATTAAAGCGAGTGGGTACATCAATGCAAGTTTTTTTTGTTGCTGTTCAATGAAGACCAGCTGTATTTTTATGCATGTTCTCTTTATTAAAAATGTTTTGGGGTCAAAGAAAAGAACCTTTTTAATAAAAGGGGACAAAACAACATCTGTCTTGTTTGTCGTCTTTCTTGGATCAACTATATTAAACTTGTTTCTCTGGAGTAAAGTAAAACACAGCCCCATAAGCAAAAAGCAGCACCAGCAACACTGTAGGTTACAAATTACAAAGAATGTTTAATTATTTATATTACAAAACAAGGCAAATGTATTTATTCAGCACAATTCATGCACTGAGGCAGTTTAAAAAGGAAGGCAAGGAGTAAAAAACTACATTTAAAAAGAAAGTGTTACGGTGAAGTCATTATTTAAATATAGCGTAGCATACAGCCCATAGTAAAATGTATGGGGCCAATCAGTGAAATGTAACTTATATTTTAAAATATATGGTGGTCTGATCACTAATTACTCTATGTTGTATATAAATAAACATGTCTGGCAATAAATTAATTTCTCATAAATACATCATTATTATTATTATTATTATTGTCAGGCTTCTTGTTTTGTTTCACCGTAATAATAACTTCAGGATTTTACTTATTCCATTTAATTAAAAATTAAGATAATAATAAAATAAAAACACTTTTCAATACACACATTAAAAAACCCCAAACACATTTAATATGGCTGAAATTAACGCACACATAAACAAGGCATGTTTTATTGCCTTTCAGCAGGTGGCAGCAGACTCTAATGTAATTGTCACTGACACCTTCTCCCACACACACACACACACACACACACACACACACACACACACAGACAGGTATTCAATATAAAATAAATTTGATCCAATTTGATTGATTGATGATTTTTTTTTACATAAAGCTATCATCACTCAAGCTGTGTCAGCACGTGAATTTGAAGCCATAGAAAGGAAGAAGATTATCGTTTTTTTCAAAATAAAATGTGTAGATAAAATACACAGTAGCTATACAGTTTTTAAGTTGGCTAATACCTCGAGGCATCTTTAACATTCAAATTATATTGATTACACATTAAAGCGAAGGAACAATTCATCTTCGTGTATATCTTCAAGTATGTGACCCTCACAAAAAGGCACCAGTGATTTAGCACCGTGGCAGGGACAAAGATGTTTGAATAAGCGATGCTTTTATTTTGGTAACATTCTACCGGATGTTGTATTGTCGTTGGTGGCAGCTTGACGCCGCAGTGACCGTGTCACAGAGTCAGGAAACGAGCCGAGTCGAGCCGTGCCGCGGCTGCAGTTCAACACAGAGCTCGACCCGGTGTGTGCGCACGGAGCTTAGCCCCGAGGATGGAAGAACGTCTGAAGAGGACGCTCACTGTCGGATAAACCACCGAGTCCGATACGACGCCGCGGAACCAGGCGGGAATCATCCGGAGCCGTCCGTTAAGAGCGAAGACAGACCTGTCATGGGTGTCACGGTGTTTCTGGGCAGGTAAACGTTAGCAGGTAGCCTGGCTAGCCGCTCGGCTAGTCACGCAGCAGGGAGCTAGCTTAGGTAGCTAGCAGCAGCCGCTACTAAGTAAGTAACAAGTTGGGTTGGATGAACTGTTGCCAGAGACGGCACCGGGAGAACAGCCCGGCATGAATCCGTTTCACCCCGCAGACGACAAACTGTCCCCCTGAAACACCTCCAACCCCTTTTTATTGTCCTCAAGGAGAAACTAGTGGCTGCTAGTGCTGCAAGGTTGATTGACAGCTTGTCACAACGGGTTTTCCAGATGTGGAGTCGGCACGAAAAGTATTGCTAGGCTCTAAATTAGCTAGCCACAGCCGCAGGACTGGCGACTGACCAGGAATGGCTGGCTGGAACAAACTCTTGAGTGGACTCTCATCTCAACAAACTGCATCAACAAGCGATGAATTTCATTTTGGCAGCGAGGGGTCACTGAAGCCGACACCAGCCGAGCTGACACGTTGTTAGCCAGCTAACTGAAGTTACTGAGAGGACTCAGCCACAAGTCAAGGGGCTGTCAGCTGGGCCACAAACCCGCACACGAGGAGGGCTTTTTTTTTTTTTTTTTACAGGCAAGTGAAAGATGAAGAGGACAGAAAATAAAAACAAGAGGAAACTCTGTAACATGGAGCAGCATCAGAGCGGGGGAGAGGAGAAGGATGCGGTGAGTACTTCAGGCATGCTGTGAGATAAAAACCTGAAAACTAGGCAAGTTGGTGTCCGTCATCCACACACACAGGGCACCAACATAACACAAAGTACATTCAACGTGTGCTACGTGCAAAACCTCATTGGAAATTATATGAATTCATGTAGATTTCAGGTTGTCTCAGTCAAACACGCTCAGCTTTGGTATCTGGAACAGGCTGCTCATCTGCTGTAAGGACCATACTGATGTTTGTACACGTTTTGGTCCATTTCTAACAAATCATGTGCTCATTAAAACACTGCAGTGCAGACTGCTCTCCAGGGCTGTTCTGTAAGGGTGATTTAGATCTGATATTAAACAACATTAGGATTGGTATTGGTGGCCAATATACCTACCATTAATAAGAACATCTGAATACACTCAGTCACACATCAGTATAATTTAGGAATGTGTTAATTACATTACAGGTTGCTTATTTAAGGTTTAAGGTTTATACACTGGAGTGTGTATCCCACCTGCATGCTGTCTGACTCTGAAACACACCGTTCAGTAAAAGGTGTTTGGATGTTACAGGTTTCTCCCTCCACCTTTCTCTGTTCCTGCAGCTCTGCATGGATTTTCTTGTGATGAACTTTGATCTGTTTGAACACATTTGTGGTGTTAACACTGATAGTATCATAGTTGGCATCAAAAGTGACCAAGTTAAGATTTTTTTTTGCTCAGTCATTGTGGATGCTGGGTACTGTGGATCGGTGTGTGAATGTGTGTGCGTGCGCGTCTGTTGGGTTGCTAGGGGCAGCACATGTAAAGCGGGGCACTGAGCGAAGGTCTAAAGTGCACTATGACAGCTAATCTCTGCTTTGACAGTGAGCAAAGATGACACATTTATAGTGATTTAGCAGTTAGTGGAGGAAGGAGGGAGCCTGCAGCAGTATCAGTCCTCCCCCTATGAAAATGATTACAATTAAAATATAATTCAAATTAAATGTACAAGGCACTTAGGTTAATTAGGTTTACTGTTATGATGGAAAAAAACACATCTATATACCATTAGCTCTTTGAAAACAACCTGAAATATTTGTTTTCCAGGATTTTTTTGAATTGCCTTCTATTTTAAAATGTTTGTCCCATCTTTCAGGCAGCAGTTAGTTTCATTCATTTCACTATATGAAAATCAGCTTGCAGAGACTGGACACTTACTTGAGTGAAGTAATCCGTCACAATCGTGTCTGCTTTTACATTTAGGCAACGTGAACTCAACTCAGACCAGATGTTTCAAATGATTGTGTGATTTAAGTCTCTGCAAGTTGAGTTTCATTCTGGACCGAAAAGAATCAAAATCAATGGCTGCTTGTATGAAACACTATTCAAACACTGCAGCAGATGAGAAGCATTAATAGGCCAACATTAGGTTTTATAGAAACTCTTAATTTCTGCTTAATTGTAAAGATTTACGTTTTAATAGTCTTGCAGTTAACGTGAACACGGCCCTTTTTTTATAATAAGAGCTGTTTCCAGATGAAGATGAAGTCATCGCTGCAGCTCATAATTTCACATTTCTGCATGAAGTCATGTTTGATATGACGGCCTCTGTCATGCAATATTACCGCACCACCCTGCCACTTGGGATATTATGTGAATAATGAGGTAAAATGTAGTGCAGTTGATAAGATTTGTTATTTTAGTATCAGCACTTTGTAAATGAAATGTTGTTGCCAGACTTGGGGTTGGGGTGGGGGGGGGGGGGGGGGGTTGCTGAGTTTGAGGGAGTGTGCTATGGTATCATGGGAAGTCAGACAGATGTTTTTGAGCTGCTGCTGTTTTATGTGTTTTTCTGTTAAACAGTATAAAATGGAGGAACAGACAGGGTGTTTTCATCCGATGCGACTTATCTTCCTATTGCTTACACTTTGGAATGCTGGGTAATGAATCATGTCCCTGTTAGGGCGCTGTAAAGCTTCCAGTGGCTGCCGGCTTGGATTCTGCTGCAAATGTGTCCAGTAAATTGTTTAACAACAGGATTAAGGCTACAGCTAACAATTATTTTCATTATTGATTATGTTTTTTTCTTAAACCGTCCAAGGAGACGTCCTCGAATGTCTTGCTTTGTCCGACTGATGACTGAAACCAGAGAAAAGCAGAAAAGCCTCACATTTTAGAGGCTGCAACCAGAGAGTGACTTTAACAATTAATCAGCGATAAGTTGTTGATACAGTTTATGTCCATTGGCTAATTGTTTTGGTGCTAAACAGGATGTTGGTTTTGAAAGAATCTATTTAATGTTGCAGGTATCATCCATGTTTGAGAATAGAAAGAAGCAGAAAGTCTCTTCCTTGTAAACAGAACACGTATAAACAGCTGCTGTTTAACTTGACTTTAATTGCAGTTCCATTTCATATCCTGACCTGAAGGCAGACACACCATCACGTCGGACTCTTCTAACACATTTAACACACTCTGTTCCTCGTGGAGGAGCTCTGGCTCGTGTGTAGATACAAACAGCAGCTGTGATCAGAGCCTGTCCTCTGGCAGACCGTCAGTGTCAACAAGGACAGCAGGTTTTAGCGGGTTACAGTTACAGCGTTGGGAAATGAATGATGTCACTGTCATTTCCTAACACGAGTGAGTGTTTAATATGTTGCCAGGGATGGAGCCTCAACACACACACAAACATCCTCTGCAATCAAAGAATTCGTGAGCTGTTTCTATCCAGGGACCCTTTGTTTCCTGTCAAGAGAAGAATGTAACCTGTTTACAGCAGTCTGGCTGAAATGGTCGGTACAGGACAGGTACGCAGCACCTGTAACAGTGGTAGAAGTCCATGTATTCTGGAAAGATGTGTCTCTCTCAAGGCCATAGGTGTAAAATCTATGCTCTAAATCTATTTGGCATCAAATAGCATCAAACAAATGTATTCAAAAAATAAGCTTAACAATTTTTTTTAGTTTGGCCGTGAAAGATTTAATAAAATGACAAAAACATTTTCAATTTTTCGGCTTGACAGATTTATCAGAAAATGCAGAAAGAAATTTTAAAGACGTTTTTTGCGCTAAAATTTCACATTGTCATTTTCACACTTTAAAACAAGCAAGTGTATAATTTTCCCCCCAGGGATCAATAAAATATTGCCGATTCTGATGATTGATTTTTTTTGCTGCATCTCTACCAAATGTTTGGTCACAGTGTCATCTTGGTTTTGGCTTCACGCATCGGGGGAAATTGAGACTGTAGTGAAATCACCTCAGAATTATATGTTGTCTCGGAAAATGACTCTTTTGGTTATGTATTTTTCTTTTCCTGAGAACGAGTCATTTGAACTGCGTCAATACAAACCCCAGAAAGCTGTCAGGGTCTTAATATCTCCTGAAGTTGCAGTTGCTTGTTAAAAGACGTCTCACCTTCCCTTCGGTTCCTCCTGACCTCCTGGAACGTTTTCCGTCTGGTATTTCTCTGTGGTCCTGACCAGTCCCTGTTTTACTGGTCTCATGTGTTCTCTGACATGGTTAGATGGGAGCAGTGAAAGCAACACAGTAAACACTGTCAGACAATGTTCCTGCAGTGGCATTTATTGCAGCTGTGTGAACAGAGCGCCTGCTTCCTATCCCTTCTTGTTTACTTCAGTTCTGAAAGTTTGCTGTATTGTATTCAGATCAAACTCAACACATTACAAAGGCGAATCCTCGTCTGAAATATTTGACTAAATGGCTCTGAAATGCAGCCTTTCTTTGTTTAACCGATTGTATATATGTGTGTATATATATATATATGTATGTATTGCACTGTTTAAAAGAATAAATAATAATGGGGTGGTATAAGGCAGGTGAAGTAGGTCCAGGTCTGCAGCCTAAATGTTGCAGCTCAATGTGAATGAATGAGTTTGGGCGTCAGTTGAGGTGGTTCACACCCAAAAAGGACAAATAAAAAGCGTCCAGTGATTTCTTCCTCGAGCTAAGTTTGATGGGAAGATAATCTGTGACATCGCAGCACTCAGGAGGAAGATCCTGTTCCCAGTTGAAGCCCCCGAGCAGGATCAAGCTAATTAGACTTGAGGTGGACTGAAACCTACAGCGGATTAACAATGTACTGTACAGTATTAATGGAGGGGGGGGGGGGGGGGGGGGCTGCTGTGCTAAACACTCAGAGGATTTTCACTGTAAACTACAGGCAGCAGAGTCTAGATTTCTTAACTTTTTAGAGTCTATTTAGAGTCTTAACTTCAGATTTCTTTCACTTATAGCATAAATATGCTCAGTTTTAATTTGAGTCCGTCTCTGTAGGGATCCTTTCTAGAATGTTCTCAGACACTTAGAGTGACAATCTGAGCCTTTCACGGGCGGAAACAAGCTAAACGTCCCAGAGCAGCTGACGTGTCGCCAAGCAACGGTAAACATTCTAGCCCCTGAGGCTAACGTTAGCTAGCATACTACCGTCAGTTCGCCTCCAGTTCTCGCTGAAAAATAATTTCATCCAGACTTTTTCTCACTGCAAAGCATCACTACAGCAAGTTGTTGTAGTCTCCATTTTGTTAACATCTGATTCCCCACGAGGTGGTGCATTGCTCGATAATGATAATAATGTCCTGTGGTGTATGATGCGCCAGTATTTTCAAATCTTGTAGTGTGAGCATGTTTGAGATTAGAGAGAAGAACATCTGTGAAGCTGTATTTCTGTGCGTGATGCAACCTGATTTTAAAACTCCTGCAGTCGACAGCGTTATCTCGTGATCTTGTTCACTCTTTCCCTGAACAGATACTTTATTTAAATCAGAATTTTGGTAATTTTAGATTGTATAGATTTCAGTTTTAGTTGTATTACTCAATGTGGTGTAGATGAAAAGGTATTGTGTTGATATCAGTACTGAATATCAGGTATTGGCAGTCGTATTGAAAAGCCTCACTTCAGAGTCTGTCCCCAGTTTGACTTGTTTCTGACGGTAGCCTTGGCTCTTTTGCTCTTTCCTGTTCATTAGGTATCTGTTAAGTTAACCATTAAACCTGCCTCCCTCCCTTGCAATGATATGGGAGACTGGTTTCCTTCTCCCATCCTCAGCTATGAGCGATCAGAGTGCAGCTGAGGAGCCGCTGAGCCAGAACGACCTCTGGGACTCCCTGCTGATAGTCGCCCCAGTGCAGCACAGGCCAAGGGGCTGATTGATGGAGCTCAAATGGCTAATGTGTGCAATTTTAGGGTGCCTAGACGGGCGTTAATGGGGAGGCTCAGATGCAGGAGGGTGAAATACATTAATTATAAAGCTCTCATTAACCAGAATTGTAACCTAGAGGGCTCCTATACATCAGTGCATATAAATGACATTTATTACTGTGCAGCCTCCGATTATCTGGTGGCAGTCTGTGTCGAGCGACGGGGGCAGGAGAAATGAAACCACACAAAAGATGACATGAAAGAGACAAATCATTAAAAAGCATTAAATCTTTGCTCATATGTGTGTGTTTTTGAGTGTCTCTGCTTACTTTTCTCCCCTTTTTTAGTTAGAAAGTTTTAGACGTGAGGTCAGGAGTTGCCTCCAACCTTCGTGGCCCCTGTTGTCTCTTTCAAACCTCGCTGCTGTTTTTCACATGTAGCTTCAAATTAGGCTTTGGTCTGTTCAGTTCTGAAAAGGCAAGATTCAGAGCCTGGTTTTTAGCTTCCAACACAACATCCTTAATGAAGAAAATCCATCACTCTGGCCCTGCTTAGTGCCGCATCATGCCTCTGTTTCAGCTCTCCCTCCCCCAGTCATTCCAACTGAGTGATGTGCTGATTTCACACTGAGCTGAGAGCCGTTAACTGAGAGACCCTTTATGAGATGTTCCTCGTCCTCTCCCTCTCTATTGTCTCTGTCCCCTGTCTCCCCTGCGCCTTTCTCTTTCTCCACCACCTCCCCCTGGTCAGAGTCCATACCTCCACACCATCCTGTTTTTCACATCCACCAACGAAATGTTTGTTTTAGATTAAATTCAGGTGAAGCTGATGATTCTCACAAATGCCCCATAATCAAGATTTATTTCTGGTAAACCAAATCGAGCCAATGAGCCGTGCAGCACACCTGTGCTCCCTCGTGCTGTGTACTGAGACCAAATAATGGGCTAGTTGGTTGTTATTGCAGCTTCTAACCTTCCCCTGAAAACAGACACACGAGTTTCTGGCAGATATTACACAAAATAAGTCAGTAGTTCAGTGTTTGAAATGAATGACATCATGAGATCAATGGCGAGGCAACAATACGAGTTTGTCATCATTTCTCAATCAACCTAGTCCTCTTCATATTCAGTGAATTTTCTGACTCATCACAAAGGTGACAGAGGTCACCGCGTAAACAAAAAACGTCAGAAAAAGGTGAACGACAAGAACAGGAATAAGATTTCTTCATTTCCCCTGACTGAACATGATGATACATACAAGGTTGGGGGATGTATACCGTGACATTTGTCAGTTGTCTGGGGGAAAGTTGTCCGCTTCCTCTGTTTATGAATTTGTTAAAATAATTTCGGTAACTCTTGTAGAGTTGTAGAGTTTGAAGGCTGAGATTAAACTAATAAACATGAAACTGTCCAGAGCCCATGAAGTGTTAGGACCTGGAGGCTTGATGATATTGTTGAAGCCTGGTGTGTGTTTGCGTGTGTGTTTGTTCTTGAAACGTTGAACTTTAGAGGCAGGCGTTTGTTTTGTCGTGTCCCCTGAGGCTCGTTTGTGTGTCAGTGATAAAGTGATAAGAAAGTGAGACCCGTCATTCTGTTTGTGTATATTTACCACAACGTGTGTGTGTTCTCTGTGGCTGATTAGCTGTGTTTAAGCTCAGTGTGTGGACCTCTGAATGTAAGGCCAGGACAGACTGAGGGAAGCTGGAATGCTACAAGCAGAAACCTGCAGGTTAACACTGACAACTGCTGTTTTCTGAGTGAAGACGCACACTCTGCACGTCTCCATGAACATGGAACGGATGGATGTAACCAACGCTAAATTTATTATCACTCAATCTTTACTTGTTGTCTAGACAAATTCAAAATAATGTACATTTCCACAGCTCTAATTCTGTCAATACAACAACGCTGCCAGTTCCACCTTTTTAGGCTACTGTGACTGAAAATCCACACGTCCTGCAGATTTTTGACATTTGAAGCCTACCAGATGCTCCAAGGGTATAACCCTTCCCTTTCTTGGCAGGCTTTTAATTTGAAACATTTCATTGACAGTAACTCAAAACAACCCGTATCAAGTTTACTGTACTCCAAGATGAAAATCAAACCTCCTGATGAAAACAAGGTCATCATCAGCGGGGTGCTTGAGGTGCTGTGACTACGGCACAGACGGTGACTCGATCATGTTGTTAAATATAGCAGCTTTAACTTATATCCAAAGAGCCTGAGAGCAACAGGGTTAGAAAGACGGCATCACCTAAGGCGCATCCTAATTTAGTACACAAAAATGACCATAAAAAGCAAGCGTTTAGTACTGTGAGAAGATTTCAGATTGTTTTCAAACTGCACCAGTGAAGATATCAATAGTCCACATTGCACAATGGGTTGTAATTGGGTCATGTGTGGTGGGACTTATATTTCAATTTCACAAGCATGGAGGGAGCTTCAGATGTATTTTCTGGAAGTAATGACATCTTTTGACCTAAATATCTCCTGTTACTCCATCTGCATATCAAGTGACCTCTTGTCAGATCCTGACCCCAAGGTTGAGAAACTCGTCGAATAGAAATGATGATTAGAGTAACTATTTTCCCAAAGCTGAGATAGTCTCCAGCCTCCCACTGACCCTGCACAGGGGAAGCAATATGCACTAGATACAGTGATGGGTGGATGGACAGACATGTTTCCCAAAATATTGGATGTTCTAGCGGAGTCAGAATAATCCAATGGGGAGAACATTGTTGCTCATGGAAAGCAAAAACCACGTAGGCCAAAACATTTTGCCTGCTTCCTGTTTGACCGATACACGTGACTGATTTAATCCATGGTTGAAAGAGCCGATTTAGCCACTCGGCTCAATGAAAGACATAAATAAGACACAAAAAAAGCTAAAGAGTTCTCTAAGGAACTCTAACTGTGAGGCACGTTTATGAAATGCACCATCAGACACTTTAACTACTTCTCTCAGTCAGTGAAATGAGGTCGACCAATCAGCAGCCAGAGTCCAAATGGCTCAGCTTTTGGCAGGTGTTTGACGCTCGCCTGACTTCCTCCACTGAGTGCTTTTAAGTGCTGTTCTGAGGCCAGTTCCTCCTTGCCGTGATACTGAGAGAACGAGGCCGAGGACGTGTGACGGTGGAGGCGGCGTCTCTGGAACTCTGCCCCTGTTTCATGTCACAGTGATCTCACTGTTGACACACACAGACTGTGTCAATACACGTTTCAGGAGTTGTTTGAGTGGGTGTGACGGCTTTTACAGCATGTTGATGTACTGTGCTCTAGTGTAAATCAAACAACAGGCGTGAGCCGTCTCGTGTGTGTGTGTTTGTGTGTGTGTGTGTGTGTGTGTGTGGTGGTCACTGCAGCCGTCCCTCCTCGTCCTGATTGGGGGTTATTAACGTTTGGGCTGTGGCCAGTAAAGGAGCTTCCAACAAAACATCCTGCTTCCTCCTGCTCAGCAGCTAACTATAGGAGCACAAACACACCACTCACAGTCTGAAACAATCACAAAATATCCTCCTTACAACAGGCCGCCTTTTATTTATCTACAGTTACAGATAGACTCTTTTGGTATCTGGCCTTGTGATTATTATCTTTTTTTTTTTTTTTTACCAGAATCAATCTGGGCCTGCAGATGTGACTGAGCTGCAACGTGTGATTATGCCACACACTCGCACACCCACATGGCAGGGACTCACCCGGGATTAAAGCATTCAAGTTCAGATATCAGTTTAATCCTCAGGGGATTAAACACGCGAGTGGTGAAGAGTAGGCCAGCGAGCTACGATGCAGCGTTTACAGAGGTTTTTATTCAGTTGCCACATGCTAAGGCATGTTACTGACACGTTACAGTGTTAGATGGACGGCAGGTGTAGCTGCATGTAAACCAAATTAAAATGTCAAGGTTGTGCAAGCTGCACTGTCGGACTACATCTACACTTGCTAAATCTGAATTTGTGGACGTGCATCCACACATTTTCCAGTTTCCCAAAGGTTTCCATCCACACTGAACTGGCAATAGAAAAATAAGCTGGTTAGCTGGTTAAACTTATGTTCTGTGCCCTCCTGCCTTCTTTTATCTACAAATATAAAATAATGCGGCTGCGATTTGATTGCAAAAGCTACCTGTTATCCAGGTGAACAGTAATCACTGCACTGCTTTACTAAGATGTCAATCACTCATCACTGTGTTCTAACAAAATAGACACAAATGATGACATCACCTTTGTTGTCAGCTATATTGACATTTAGAAAGAGGAATCACAGAGCAGGTTAGAGAAGACAGAAAGTTGGCTTTGTAACTTTGCTGACGAACAACGTTTGAACGTGTCTAAGCAGGCTCAAGCCTTTGTATTTACTGGTCCACACCAAAAAGTTCATCCTTTCTGGAGACCACGTTTAAAAAAAACGTAGTTTCCAGGTGAGAAAAGTCCTGTCAACTCACTATTTCCACGTTCTCAATGATTTGCAACATTGCCTGCAATGGCTGAATACAGCCAGCAGTTTTAAAAAGACAGGTACATTGTTAGAAATGGGCAAAATCTCAGATGGTTGACAATGTTCTATCATCCCATGCCATGTATCATCATATCAACCTTATTTTCAAATGTAGCTCCTTTCGTGTGGATGTGCTCTTAAATGCAACGGTCACATCATGTCACGTGACGGGGTGTATCTTGTAGTACATGCATGGCGTGTTCTACAGGCAGAAGATGAGATGTGTCCCATCAGGGGAGAGAATGAGATAAAATTGTTGATTTTCTTGAGCGCTGACTCTCTTGATGCTGGCACGCATCAAGGCGGTGCCAGTATGCAGGCTTACATACAAAAGAAACAATATGGGCCGTTGTTTTGATGCTGATGTTATACACTGCCAGTGTGTGTTGCCCTTTATATCTCCTGCCTGTGCTGCAGGGAGGCTGACTGGTTGTACTTATTTGATTTACTGGAATTGTCTCATAAAAAGGGTGTTAATGTCAAAGAGGCTGTCAGCTGAGAAGGCGTCAACTTGTAGGTAAATTCAGCTTTAGTGCATTAATGTGATGCGAGTCTGGACGAGTGACATCAGAGTCGGCTTGAGACTCAGTGACTCTGTTCAGGAAGTTTAGTCAGAGCTCAGAAACTGGTGCAGTGTGCTTTCTCTTCCTGCCACACACATACACACAGCCACATGTACATGAGCACACACACATGGAACAATGGGCTCACACACACACACAAGTCCGTCTTGGAGTCCGTCCCAGGACTCAGGTGGAGGTTTTGGCAGTGCTGCTGCTGCTCAGGTGGGGTTGTACTGCAGCCATATGATGACATTCCCCTTTTTTATGTGTGTGTGTGTGTGTGTCTGCAGCTGTATTATGTAGTGAAATATAAATATATCGGATCAGACTCTGTACCAGCAGACACACACTATTAAAAGACTCAGTTTGGGATCGAGGAAACACGATCAGGACATCCTGTTTTAGAGGAAATGTCATGCTGCACGATGTTTATTGGACCCTGATTCAGTGGCGTTCATGTTCAAAGCCAATGAAGGAAGCAGCAGGTCAATCTATATGCAGTGAGAAGTGTGTGGATGTCAGGTTGGTGGATGAGCTAATAAGCGATTGACTTCGACACCAGTGGACACCGTTGTCCAAGCCCAGCAGGTGTTCGGATTATTTTGTTCTTCAGCTCGTGAATATAAAAGATAAGTTTGTGTTCTTGAAATCGAGTAAAGTTGACTGAAGGAACACGTGTTGTAGACCACGTGTTGCTTAATACAGCTCAAAATAAACAGTTTAATCTGAAGGAGTTAATTGGAGTTTTGTTCAGATTTTGGTCGTAGATCCTCCTTATTTTGCCTGTTAAACAATGATGCGTTCTCTTTGACAACCCTCAAGCATATGTTGAAATGTTAACACTATTGTTAAACATTGTGTTTTGTCAACCTGCACATAGTAATTTGAGTACAATACACTTTTATGAAGTAAAACGTTAACCTTCAGGGAAAAAGAGCAAAGGTACCATTTCACACAGCATGCCATATATTTAATGAGAGTGTTTAGACTGTCATCTACTAACTAAATAGATCATGAGACGGGATCCATCAGGATGTGGGTGGCTATTTCCTGGGGAAAACCATGGAATTAGTTTTTCCCCCTGACTTACCGGGCTCATATGTCTCATACTATTTGACTGAGATTAAATTATGATTGACCACAACCACAGTGTCTTTCTCCAACTTTAAAATAATGGTTTCAGTTTCCTCAGCGTAACCATACTGCAGTTGTCACGTGTGTACAGTGGAGAAATATCCATCTAAAACATGTCGACGGTGAACGTATTGCAGCAGCATTACATGTCTTCGGAAAGATAATCACTGATGCAAAATAGTTTCCATATGAATGTCGCCTCAGGGATCATTACAGGTTTTATTACACCTTCATTACAGCAGTCTAGGAATGTGTACCAAATGCTTACATGCCCATAATGTGTGTGTGTGTGTATGTTTTCAGATGGCTGTACACACTTTGTTGACACTGTTACAGTTTATGTTAATAACCTCCATGTTTGTGTTCTGGCTCACCTCCTGCCAACCTCCTCCCCCTCCTCTCCATCCCTTCTTCTTCCTTCTTTCCTTCTCTCGTCTCTCTTTTCCATCTGTTCATCCTGAGTCATAGTGGAGCTGTTTGGGCTGGCTGGTCACCTGCAGCCAAACTGGTTGTGTGTTGCAATAAGCACTTCTTCACAGAAGGCCGTGACTGGATTTAAAACTGCAGACCACATTGTTTTTTTTTTTATAAAATAAGGGATTTTAATTTAAAGTTCATCAGGAGTATGCTTTCATGCATTGACCAGAGTGAAGAACAACAAGGGAATTTAAATGAGCCTCTGTTACCAATAAGAAGCCAATGTAATCAGATATCATTTGAATTTTGTGAGGAATTTGGTTTACACAGAGAATGGCTGAGTTCTGTTTAGCTTTGCTTGGTCCTGGTTGGTTGAGACAGCCAGACTATTAAAATTCACTGTTAGTGTTGCATAATGGATGAAAATCACTGTCTCAGCACGTGGCAAAGGTGAAGGTCTTCATTAAAAATTTCAACCAGATTATTTCCTCTTGAATAACATTACCACATCCTCTTAAAGGATAACGCTTGTGTTATTCTGTATTTTTTGAATTAGTAAATCCCATGAAAAGACCAAAATAAATGATGTGTCTAAGGCACAGAGCAATGAGATATATCCGACTTTGATACACACACAATACGCATTAGTAAGTGTTGGTTTGGGCCCTTTGATTAATTAGTTGCTAATGTAAAATATGTAAAATATCACCAGACTTCATCTTTTAATCTTTCAAAAGCTGCAGCATGTCAGGAGCCGAACTGAAAAGACCAGATTTTGTTCCTTAGTTCACAAATTTGTGATTTCACTTGCTGGTATGAAATGCTAATGAGGGTAAAATAATAGCTATATGCTATATATATCTATATATGTTTATATATATATAAAAACTTTCTTTAAAACCCAGGTTACAAGGAGCTTTCCACAAGATTATAATCCATACCAAATGGCAATCATAAAAGTAATTTAATTGGACCACAATTAAATCAGTAAAATATTGAAATAAAAAAATCTAAACTAAAGTTAAATCAGGATATTAAATTAATTCTAGCTCATTTTAATGTGAGGCTTGTTTTACATAACATAAAAACTACCACTGCTGACCCTCCTTGACCTCTAGCAAGGACCCGGGAGGTGAGGGGGCTGGAGGGCTGGAGGGTCACGTCACCTCACCTCAGGACCACAACGGAGACCTGCGAAAACACTCCATTAGTCTCCATGTTAGCGGATCTTTGACAGGCGGCCGAGGCCAAGAATGAAAACAGAGAGTGCTCGGTTAACCACGTTAACGCAGCAGCCAAACCACACATTTATACTGGCAGTAAGCGCAGCAGGACCCCTATGGGAATAATGTAGCATGCTAGCTTTGTATTACGTAGCCTGGGAGAGCCTGACTGTGCTTTGGAAAAGTAATGGCTTGCCACGGCGAATTATGAAGATGGATTCCATTCCAGCAGTCGGTTGGATGCAGGAGTGGAGCTTTTATGAAAGCACTTGATTGTTGTTCCTCTGAGTAGCGTGAGAGGCGGGTGTCATTAGACCCGCAGCCAGGCCTGTTGCATAAGTTTCTGATGATCAAAACATGTGGAATTCTTCACTGATCTCGTCACACTTACATCAACGTTTTTTGTCCTCATTTTATGTGCTGAGGCAGATTCAGGTTCAGGTTCAGGTGCACCTCAGCAAGTTCAAATACGGGATCATTAGACAGATTCTGGTTCTGATGTAGGTGGGAGGTGAAGTTCTGTTTTTGATGTAGCTACCAGAGAACAACTCCCCCCACCTCTCTGGCTTGGTGTTGAATCCAGAGGCTTTATGTTGCCAGATATAATGCTGCGTAATCCTCTGAGTCCTGGCAAATGAAAACCTGAGTTAACGGGCTGGAAACTGGCTCTGAATGGGCTGCAGCGCTCTCTGCGTACCTTTCTGTCAGTTTTAAAGGCCTTCTCTCCTGCTGTCATGGCTCTGCTGCCAAAGTCCATGTTGTTTCTGTTCTGGAAGATCACATCTCACAGCACACCAGACCTCTAGAGGTTATTCTGTATTTCTGCACGAGATAGAAAATGTTATTTTATTTGGATCAAGTCGTGCGTTTCACATCCAGCTCCTTCAGTTTTGCCCGTCAAGCTGCCGACACATCACAGAAGGCATATATGTAGACACGTAGGAATCTCACCACCAATAAATCATAAATTTACAAGGATAATAAGTTAAATAGGAATTATAGAAAGTATTCGTGCATTGCATTTCAAACACAGAGGCAGTCAAAGCACTTTACAGATGGAGAATCGCAATGACAAGTGAGTTAAAGTAGAGTGGAATGGAATGATGTAAGAGACAAAAATATTATAAAAACACATTTCATAATAAATCATAATAATAAAACTGACAACTGATAACATATCTTTGCCTCCATTTTCTGTTTTTTTTGTCCATTGCGAACATATCTTGTATATTTTGTACATTTTTACCTTTTGTTGGCTGTAATTTCAAAGTTGTGCCATTATTAAAAAAAAAAGTATTAAACAAGAGTTCTGCCCTTTTTGAATGTATAAATAAACTCTGAACTGTGTTCGGCGTTTTTTCCATCCTTCCTCCAAAATCCTCTTTTATCTGCTTCTGCAGAGAGCCTTAACGAGGACACAGCTCCGGGCCATTAAAGCACCCTCTGCCCCAGTTGTGTGTCTTTGAAATCCGAAGCAGACAAATTACATCATGAATAGGAAGAGCACGGAGTTTATGCTAAGCAGAGTGGAGCTGTGAAAATCCAATTTGCTGGTTCCTCAACCTCTAAACAAGGAGCTGCTGAGGGGGGGAAGGTGTCTGAGCTTTGCACACGGAGGCTTTTGTGATGGCCAGACTAATGTTTAGTGACAAGGTTGTCTTTGTTTGTTAATTCCCTTGATTGATCCACTGCTTAAGGTGGTGTTGGCTGGTGGAGAGACAAGACATGGAACAGACATCTCTTCTTTAAAATGGATCCCTCCATGAAAACCGCATGGTGTTGTGTGTGTGTGTGTGTGTGTGTGTTGCCAGGTTATTATAATGTACTACACATGACCGTTGATCTCTTTTTTAGAAACAGAGCCGGACACTATGAAGTGAGCAGTGTTTGAGCTTCATTTTTCAAGCAGCTGCTTCTGTCTGTACAAAGCAGTGCTACATGAACGTCTTTGAGGAGAGACTGTGTGAAAGTGCCGTTAATGAAATGATTTTCATCTCACACTTCTCCGTGGCAGTCGGCTCTTCGCTCGTCTGGTATTTCAGTTGGATTTGGTTTACTGAAGCTTTTAAATGTGTCGTCTTTGTAAACAATCCTATTAAAAAGAAGTATGTCTTTATCTTCTCCTGTCTGAGAAAAATATCTCAAATTTATATGATGAGTAACATACTGATTGTGCCGTTAACTGCAGCTTTTAGAATCAGATAGACTCAAACTCAGGCGGCAGTATTTAACAATATGAGGAAGATTCCAGACTGTATTTCCTCTGGCAGTGAGTGTCAGACAGGTAGACGCCCTGACCAGGTGTCTCCATGCTCAGACTGTATGCAGCTGTCTACTGACTCACTCTGAGAAAGGACTGCAGCGGACACAACAAACTCACACAGTCTCATATGCACTCACATGTGAACACACAGTGAATTACACGCTAATTTCCTCGTCCTCTTTGTGCAGTTGGGTCAAAGCCAGACATTTAATGAGCTCTATCACTGTGGCACAGCAGCCATTTAACTCCTCAACCCTCTTTATTATTCTCATTGCCTTCCAAAGGCTGCTCTAAATGCTAATGGATGTCGTGTGTGTGTGTGTGTGTGTGTGTGTGTTGGGTTGTGTAAGTGTTCGTTCCATCATTTATTCATGAGTGACTGATGGATTTTGAAGTCTTCTGTATACAACGAAGCGCAGTGGTGTTTTTTGTGTGTGTGTGTGTTTTGTTGATTAACTGTCATTTATTAAGCAAAAACAACAAACACTTGCTAATTAGCTAAACTAATACTAGCTCCTCAGATTCGTTGCTTTTCTCTGTTTTTCCATAATTTAAAGACATAAGACAAAAGAAGAAGAGTCTCTTTGGGTGTTGGAAAGTTTTTCAGACAAAGCGCCGTCACCTTGAGGTCTTTTTTTTGGACATAGATTAAGAATAGTTTCTATATTTCTGTTGTGATTAGTTTTGATAGCTACAGTCCATAGAGCTGTACATTAACACTGATCTCTCTCAGTCTGGTTCAAGTTTAGATGCACTTCAAGTCAGTTCTGTTTGATTTAATTGGACTTGATTCTTAAAGATTCAGCCATGCCCCCTCTCCCAATTACATCAGATTAACACTTGGATGTGAGAAGATTTCACTGGAACTAGCATTTCAGTAGGCAACAGTATTGTTTTCTTTTGAACATAAAATAGTTCAAATAATGGGCTAAATTGTACACAGTTTACTAAATTGTGGACCAAAATTAGAACCAAGGGAAATATAACTGTACCGGCCCACGCATGACACATTTAGTACAGGCACAGATGCAAAGAGCAATTTTGGGATTTAAAGAATTGATATTTGATCATTTAACTGAAAATCAATGTTTTTACACAGTCCTAGTCTATACTGTGTGATTCTTTGTGAATTAGCTAACATTTGAGAAACAGAAACATCCCCATCTGTTTCATATCATCCATGACAAAGTGATCAGCTCATGTAACAGTTTCATTACATCCCCAGTCCACATAATCCCTCTCTGCATATTTCACTTCTCATCATTGGACTCCATCTTTGATAACCTCCCTGCGAAATAATTAAATTCTCCAAACTGATGAGACTGAAATGACGTTTTCAAATGTCTTTTTTCCAGCTGAAATACTTCGTTACGCTCTCTCAGCGCTACGTGAAAAATCCGACCTTTAGCTCACCTTGGCACAGACAATTTGCTGAGTGCAGACAGAAGGAAGATGATGAGGATGAGGAGGGAGGTGTGACATTTCATGGCGTGACATTTTCTGAATGTTCACAAAGAAACCTCCCTCCTGTAACATTTTCGCTCCTCGTTTCTGCGAAGCCAGCGCTGCGGCGGCTCAAACCTTTTCCCTTTTTAATGAAGAGATCCACAGCAACCGTCTTGTTATCTGGACTGTGGTTCAGCAGCGGTTTATTTACCTCTGGTCCCCCTGTGGGACTGTGCTGGACGGTGAAGGTCACCTCACACTGGGAGACGGGGTGTTAAAGGAGACAGGGTGGAGGTCACCCGCTGAGTGTGACCTCATATTAACACACACCTCATCTATCATTCCTTTCTTCTGTGGTTTGTCTTTATTTCTGTCTGTCCTCATTTAGGTGTTTTTTCTTGTCTCTTCCATCCACTAGTTCATGTATGTCAACCTTCAGCTGTAGCTTTGTGAGGTGTAGAGTACGAGTCTCTCTGGTCTGGAGTTTTGTTTCACTCCACCTTCCTCTTCTTCATCAGATAGCAGCCTGACTGATAATAACTAAATGACACTGTGGACAGCTCTACTCTGTAGCTGCTTGAGCTAATATTAGCTTCACAGACAGACAGGATAGGCTGCTTTATAAGTCAGAATCCTGAAGGTTCAGAACATTTACCCATTTGAACCACACTGACGCATTTTCAGATCAGATATAGCAGGCCTAAACATATATAGCCTAAAGAAATGAGTAAATTGTGTAAAATATATAATATACCACAACATGTATAGTACCACTGACATGCCAAATGAAGGCATTTCTTTAGCTCAACGTATATACGGCATCATGCCTAGAGTTGAGCTTGAAGTTTTATGTTCACTTGGAGGCCTTTCTGAACTCCACTAGCTTTTGTTTGAAATGTTGAAAAAAGATTGATGTTTGTTTCTCTAAGAAGAGACAGAAGCATTGAGCCTACAGAGTACAAACAGTGTTTTGTATGTCACTAAACATGATTCATCATCATCATCATTTGATTTGTCTTTAGCCAATTTATGCAATGAACCTCGATTAGCCACAGCTGATAAAATAATACAACGGTTGTCATTTCAGTCAGTAGAACCGATGGTTGCTTGCTAAAAAATGAAAGATGTACAAAAAGATTAAAAGCCTGCTGTGGCACCAGTAGAAAATCAACAGAGCTGATGCGGTGGACGTCTGTGGGGCGTAGAGCAGCATGTGTTGACCTTTGCCGCAGGTCCATTCTGCCGCAGCATTGTTGGAAGCAGCGGTGGAGGACACACGTGGGCCGTGGCACAGCCAGCACACAGTGGTGCAGAGTAGCAGTCCTCATTATGGGTTTCAGAACACGATGTAGGCAGATACCAGAAACCAACTCTACAGGGTTTTGAAAGGTTGTGGATGTGGAAAGTTCGAGGTTGGCATGTTGCAGCCATAAATGACCATCTGACAAAACAAGTCCACTCTGCCTCTGGCTGAGTGGCCTCTTCTTCTTCCTCTTTTTGACCTCACCCTCCGTCCTCCATCACACTGTGTTAGGGAGGGCAGACATGACCTCACGGTGACCCAGCGGTGGAGTCTCCTCAGAAGGTCTCTTATCTCTCCCAGCCTTGCCTTTACGTGGGCTGACTGTGGGCTGTACTCCGCACTAATATTTGAACTAGAGGCTATTTAATGTGGTTGTTACTGTACTGGTTGTTACGTTTTGTTGCACTTGAACAGGTCCTTGGAGGTGGTTCAGTGCTCCCCAGCAGGGTGCATGCCTGCTGACATGGTACCTTTAACCTGGGGCTTTCGGTTTAGAGATGACCTTCTACCTGCCACGATGTGATCTCTCTGACAGCTGCAGAGCACAGATAGAGACAGAATATTAACTGCAGTAAACCCACTAAAACATACAGAAAGGACAAACACATCTGTTGACATCTTAACACCTCACACAGCCAACTGACGAGTTTAGCTGTGGTCACCGTGGTCTGGCGTGGCTCCGTAGGTATTTGTTCAGGCAGTCGTTTAAATTTTTCAAATAGAAAAAAACCTGGCAGCTGTTCTGGAAAAGCTAGAATTCTCCATACCTCTCCATCCAAACAAGTTTGTGAACATTCAGAAATGGGCCGCGCCGTTTTAGAATCCTATTTTACTTAGTACTTTCTTAAATTATTGCTTATTTAAAGAGATTTGAAGACTTCATAGTTTGCAAATTGGTTGGGATTTATGGAGTGGGACAAAAACTGTGCTTGTGTGATTTTGGCTGGACAAATGTATCCTGAATTACAAATCTGTGATTAAAAACCCGACAATAAAGTGAAAAAAAAATTAATCTGGAGAGTTTCTTTAAAGCTTAACTCCAGAGATATCTTCAAGGCTACATTCAGGATGTTTCTCCTTTTTTATACAAATTGCACATTAACCTACCAGCACATCAACCTTATTATAGTACTTTAATTAGGTGAGTCCCTAATTAAACACTTGCTTAAACACACGCTGGTGGCTGGATTTGGGGTCTTGCAACAGATGACGCACTATATTCAGTGTTGCAGGTCTTTTAAAAGGCCTGAACCTTCACAAACATCATGTCTTAACTTCAACATTTGAATAGATTTTCTGTACTTTTTAGTCAGATATAGTGGAAGTTTTGACGGACTGTAAACCCCCCAAAAAAGCCATAATACAGCGACACTGCTCTCACCTGTTTGCATCAGGTGCAGTCTGGATAAACCAGTGTGGCCTGAGATTGCAGATACAGTTTACTGCTAAGCAGGACTTGTGGAGGCTGCCTCGTGAATTACGTACGTGTTTTCATGAACTCCCCTGTATTCACATATTTAATGGAGCACCAGTAACTCATCCTTATATTAAATACGGTACATCGTTGCATTTCATGGCTGCCTCCTAACTAACATTAATGTGTGTGTTTCTCTTTTCAGTTAATGCTTTTGTCTCTACGTTAGGTCACTATGTTAGAGGGAGGAACATGCAACGAGTGGAGGCTTGTAGCATTGACTGTCAGCAGGAAATTAATGTTTCTTTTCTGCAGCGTGAAGGTGCATTGCATTTTCTCAGCGGTACGGAAGTGTTCCCAATGGTCTGTGCACATTTCGTCTGAGTTACCGACCTTTGTAGTTCACAATCAGCTGATACACTGTCGGGCTGGACTGTGCTGTCTGTTTCTGTCTGACTGACTGTTTCTGAAAAGAAAGTGCTCTCTGAGGTGTGGGCGTAGTCCAGGGTGTGAGGGGTCTGTGTGGTGAGCTTGTTTGCTTTGCTTTAAGGGCTGACCTTGAACCCACAGTCGATTCAGAGGCTATAATATGTTCAGGCGTTACTGTGTTGGTACGGTTGCCGTTAACAACAGCGCCGATAGGCAGAAGGGGTGCCGTGCTGTTCCTGATTAACCATAAAACGCTGTTCCTTTGCGCAGATGCTGATCTCACCGGGGACAACACGAACACAGAAACCATCATTTTGCCTCACGTCCTGATTCCAGATCCAAAATCGCCAGAAAGAATCATCTATAATCTATCAGTCATCTGAAATCTGAAACTCTTTGTATTGTGGAACTTGGAGCTGCTTTGCTTCTCTAACTTCCCCAAACAAAACGACATGTGTGCTATGATCATTTATGTGTGCTTGAAGGAATTTGAAGGAACATTTAGTCCACTTAACGTGTCATTAAGAAGAACGGCCTGCTTATGTTGGTGTAGACATGCTTGGCATCACGTTAGTAATGCCAGCAGCCAAGTGCATTTTGGAGCTGTGATTTCTTTAGATGGACTCAGCTGTGGTTGTTTTACAGAAACACAAAAATCACAATAACATTCCTCACAGTTCTCTTTCATGTCAGGACATGAATGAGATTTTTTACCACACAAAGTCTTTTAATTGTGGCATTGAAGCTCATTAAATCATGTTATTCTCCCTGGTGTTATGTGGAGGTTTGTGGATTGTTCTTTGGTGTTTTTTGGCTTTTGTTTTTTGAGTTCTTGCTGTTCAGCTGAGGATAGGCAGATTTTGTCCTGGCTCACTTTACACTCCTCCCTACATTCCTCCATCATTCACATCCATCTGTCAGACTGCTTAACTACCTTTCTCTGCTTCCTTTCCTTACATTTTTCTCTCTCATCATCGTCATATTTCCTCCTCCATTTTTTTCCCTGAGTACCTTTTTTCCAGCTTGAACACAGCTGGAACACATCAGCACTTGTATCAGCTCTGGTTACCAGCCATATATTCACACACACACTCACACTGAGCTCTGATGCAGCACTCCAGACCATACAGACAGGAAGCAGGTATGATGCAATGTAACCCTCCTCAGACACACATGTGATCAATCTCATGATGTAACAGGCTGGATGCATCTCAAGGCAGACTGTTAACTTGTTCACCTTCAACAGCGACACACACGTTCAGCTCCAAACTCGACGGGGTCGGGTTCAGACTTGTGTCTGCCTTCATTTCTCTTCATTTCCCAGAGCACTTTTGACCTCAGTCGTTTGTTTCTAGAGCCGGGCATCAAAACTTAAAAACGTTTTGGTACCAACCAATATTGTATCCATTGCACAGAGTATTGGAAACTGTCTTGTTTCTAATAAGTTCCTTTACGGCAGCTTGTGTTTAGACAACATTTAACACTTAAAAACTTTGGCTTCTTTGGCTAAATGAAAAACTGAAACTCGGGTATTGTATTGGCGCTGGTATCGACATTATTTTTTCCCTATATAGATAAAGGATTGTGTGTTTAGGAGAGATGACACCATGTACAGATTGACTTGTACCTTGTCTGCTCAGGTAGTTTGAAGGTTCCGGGGTGGAGTGGTGAAGCAGTAGGTACAGACTGTACTGTGAATGTACTGTCTGCTCGCCAGCGTGCTGACGGCAAACACCAACCAGCTCGGCAGCTGGAGGCCAAACGGCAGCAGAACCAGCACCAACAGGTCCAGAAACCGACGTGGATCACTGGAGAGATCAGCCAAGATGTGTGAGAGGCAGACGGAGGTAGACGGTGTTATAAGTACGTAATGTGCCTGGAGTCTGCTGACACTGTAGGCTGGCTGAGACATTAGAGACGCAGCTGAAGGGGCCTAAAGGAACAAATGATGATGATTCCCAGAGGAGAAGCTGCTGTCACCCAAGTGCAAATTACATTTGACACGTATACTATCTTCGTACAGAACCCGAATCAAATCACCCCTCGGTAACGAGAGTTCACTCATTAGCTGTGTTGATGGAAGGTTAAGCCTAGAAGACAAACAAGAAGCAGTCATGGATGTTAAAAAATAATGGCTGCTTGTTACTTTTAATAGGTCAATGCACAGCTGCTTACTGCGCTGCCGTGTGACCGCGGTGTAAGTAAAAACTCAAGTGCAAGACTCTATGGGCAGATTTTCTTTGGCTGTCTGTAAGGAAGGAAATCAATCTAGACGCATATTGAACATCAACTCTAATATAAAATACATATATGTGATTTGTAGTTAATAGGTTAAAAAAGCTCACAGGTTGTAAACAAGCAAACAGTTTATCCAGATTATCTAACCCACTTTATTTGGAGATCAAACTGAAAGTGAGCGCTCCTGAAATGTCTCTAATAATCCCTCACGTTGGTTAAAGTTGAACCAGGACGGTGTTTGTTTACAGCCTGTCAGGTCATCTGGCTGTTACTGATGTTGCAGCGGTCCTCGATCTCAGGGACTTACTTGGTGGGTACGATGTGTCTCTAACCCTTAGAAATGATGCCAAACAATCAAAGCTAAGTTGATCCAAAATGTTGACACAGTGAAGACCAGTCTAGATACTTACTACCACCAAGGCTCATCATTTTTGGCATTTACAGATTTCCATAGAAGAAAATTAAATATTTATGTGAAAGCAGTGGAAGTCTTTAAACTGATTTCCCCCTGGATTTTCTGTCTTCTCACATGAATATGTTGTGACATGTTTACAACAAAGACATCTTGGAATATTTTACCACTGAGCCAAACTGAAGAGAAAAATGGTACAAAAGTGCTGAATGTTGAAAAGTGGTCTGCTCTGATGCTGAGGCAACACTCCAGTTCTTTGCTGGTGGTCAGCCTACACCCCCCCCCCCCCCCCCCCCCCCCCCCCCCCCACACACACACACACGGAGGGTTTGTGAAACACAATGGGCTGTTCGCCTGTTTCCTCACAAAACCAAAAGGAACAACTCAAACAGCAAACTGTTTAATTCTTCCTTCCACATGGTGCACTTCTCTGTTCTCTGTGCATTTGCATCCGCTGCATTAATATTCACTTGTAAGCCATTGGGGTAGTTTTGCAGCACTTCTTCAGCCGCCAGCTCATTGAATCAGCAGTCAACACACTCTGGAGCCAAGAGAGTTTTTAAATCACGTTTTGGATCGTCTGGCCTCTTTTGCTGCCAAAAAAACAATAGTCAAGATTAATCGTGCCTCTTTTGTTTTGCTGTGTGGGTCTGAGCTGCAGTCAAAGTGTGAGACTATGGAGGTGCTCTGCTGAGCCGCGAATCTGTCCTCTGCGTGTGTTCGGTCGGTGGTAGACTTATTTTACCTACATGATGCACCAAATGAGCGCTCACGAGATCTGTGTGCATTGTCTGCTTTATCTTTGTGTTCCTTGTGAGAGAGAGCCTCAGCTGGGCTCTGGTATCAGCCCTATGAGGTGACACTCGTGATAAATTGTAGATGTACATGTTGTGTTAAAGTGCGGTGCGGCTCTCCACGGGACGTGACAAAAGATAAATGTGATGCAGCAGGAGTCCAGAGGGTGGAGGGAAGGAGAAGAAGATTACGAAATCCTGGTTTTACTTCCCTCTCAATGTTGAGGAAGAGAATACACTGACTGCATATCCATTAATCACGTTTTGGCAGTTTTTTGGTTAATTGATGGTTGCAACTTTTAAATCATAAATCCCTTTGTCTTTGTGCTCAACTTGGTTCAGTTAAAAATCTGCTGCCTTATTTCACTCCAGGGCCTCAGGTGTCCTTTTTTTTAACCACTGTACTTAATAGCCTACCTTTTTACTCACAGCTCTCAATGAGGCAAATAGAAGTCAGATCAGTTATATTTGTGAAATTATCTAATTAACTTTACAGCAGCTTTGACCTTGAGGGAGACCTGTGTGCAGTCCATGTGTGTTTGTCCTACTTTTGATCCCATATCAATAACAGTAATGGTTTTTGAATGCACTTTACCAATGCAGAGGTACACTGGCCATCAAATGCTTATTAACAGAGGAACTCATCTTGTATTGGGGGGGTGTATAGCTGCACTGACCTCTGTGGGTTGGAAAGTAAGTTTTGGTGAACCTCTGGCCACGCACGGCATCACAGCTGGGTGTGGTCAGGTGTGGTCTCGTGACCACACTAAGCTGTGATGTAGCGCTGCGGTAGAGTGCAACACGATATAACCACAACACAGAACATGGTGTCACTGCGTGCAGGGTTATAAGACTGCAGTTACTCATTAAGACCCTTTTATTGTCATACGAGTCTGCGGGAAACATTAAAAAGTCAGACAGAGATGGAATTTCCAACCAACTCACTCTGAGTTGATGTTAATTAGCTCCAGCTGATAAATTCTGCCAGCAGAAGTCGTCCCCTCGGTGAAATCGACACTCACCAGCTCAAAATGAGAAGCTGCTTTCTCAAACAGTATCCGTGTTTGAATGGAGCGCTGAAGGTTACAATGAAGAAGAAAAGGATCAGGCCTTAATATAGCCGATACAAATCCATGACAACTGACCTTAATTGGTGCCAGTTCAGTGGATTAGCCTGGACGTCCCAAGTAGATATTGCACTGCAGTGTAAATCAATCAACCCCCCCCCCCCCTCCCAGCTTACCTGCTGCACTAATGACTGGCCAAACACACACATGAGATATGTGTATGTCTTCTCTTTGTAGACCCGGAAGAGGTTTGCATGTGGATCTTTGTGTGAAAATGTGATCTGCTGAGTGTGACAGGGGTTTGAAATCTAACGGGGTTATGTTTACTTCACTGCTTTTATATTTTGAGTTGTGCAGCGCGTGTTGATAGCAGAAGTGTCGTAAAGCTGACTGCTATGAGGTCCGTGTGTGTGTGATGTACCACAGTCTTCCATGTTGGTACATTTCATCTTCAGTCTGTACAAGAGGCTCAGATCAGGAGATTGCCTGTAGTCACACGCTCCAGCAGCAGATTACAGTCTGTCTGCCACCTGCTGGTTAAACACAGAGCTGCAGCAGACTAACGCACTGACGATGGATTCAAATGTCTTCAGTGTGCTGCAGCGCTCAGCATGTATTACACTGAGCTTCTTTACCCCAGAGACATACCATCATTAGCTGCACAGACTCGGTTGTAGCAACTCAAGCTGTCAATCAACAATAATGCAATAATACATAACGATCAGTCTTATGTTGGACAGGTAGACGTGCCTTCTCTGCTCTGCTCACATGTTTAAATGAGATGACAGAGGGGAAGCAGAAACAAGATGGTGTCATCTTTGTACTCTAAACAATGTTTATGGAGGCTGCTCCGTATCTAAACAATCTAAAACTGATCCAACTTCGAGGCATCAGGAATTAGTTACTAAGACTGCAAATAAAAACTAACAAAAATACTACATATAGAGTTGTGTCTTTGATATATAATGATATTAGAAAATGTCCTTACTAATATTGTGATAATGGTTTTAACCATACATAGTTATTGTGACTGTAGTATTCTGAAAATATAGCACTGAGTGAAACCTGTAGTTAATACCAGTTGTGTTGTCCAGGTGTCTCTCAAGAATCCCAAATTGAATCCTGATGACACAGGCAACAAGCTAATGTACACTGAGGTATCTATTGATCTATCATTTAATGAAGTGACTTGATCTGTCAGGTATTTTGTGTGCTGGATTAAGCAGAACCTGTGTTTTATCCACACTGCTCACTCCCGTCCCCTCTGAACACTGGCCCTCATGACTGCAGCTCTGCAACTCAGCATGAGACAGTAGCTGCTGTGACACGATGTGTCCGTTACTTTCATATGTTAATGTGATGCAAAAGTATGCAGTTCACTGATGGCCTGTTGCAGATCATTAACTCCAGCCTGAGCTAATGGATACTGTTTGCGCATGATTACACTGTGTGTGTGTGTGTGTGTGTGTTTATGTGTTTTAGTAATGTTGGGGGGTGCGGTTGGTTCAGGTTTTACTGGCAGAGAGTAACGGAAGCTTTCACTAAGGCTCTTTCATACATGCAGCCATCTGGAAGCTGAGTGTGTGTGTGTGTGTGTGTGTGTGTGTTAACGTGTGCAGTCCAGATGTTTCTGGAAAAGTCTCGTCAAGGGCTGGTCCACCCACGAGAGAGAAAAGGGAGGATATTAGCCCAGGCTGGCCTTGTTTCCATGGTAACAGCAGATGTTTCCAAAATCATTTGAAGCAGAATCCCACACACAGACCTTCAGTGTGTGTGTGTGTGTGTGTGTGTTGGCTGTATTCTCACTGAGGAAAGCTTGGGGATATCGAGGAAGTCCAGAGGAACTTTTCCTTTATTACGAACTGAATCATCAGTCAGACTCTCCGCTCGCTCTGCAGCTGTTTGGTGACATAGTTTTCATGGCTGAAAGTTCATGACAGAGAGCCGCCATCGCCCCGCCGAGTGCCTCTTACACTGCTAGCTGCTGCTGTTGCATACTGAGGAAGACAGGTGTGTGTGTTGGGTGTTTTACCATTAGAGTGTGTGTGTTTGTGTGTTTGTGTGTTGTGATCATGCGAGAAGGAGCCAGCGAGTCAGCGAGTGGTTAGCGTCATGTTTTATGACTTTATTTTGGCTCTCAGCCCGCTCTCTCACAGGGACCTGCTCTGACTGCAGTTCCTGGGATTACTTGAAACCAGGTTTAGGATATACAGTACACTTTGTTTTAGCAGATCTGATTCTTTTTGTTTTTTATCCAAGAGTAAAATATGTCGGTAACAAATAGAAATAATTATGAAGAGGTGACCATAGCAAGAAGTGTTTTGTGTGTGTGTTTTATTTACATTTTTATATGTAAAGTGAATTAAAAACATTTGGTTAGTGTTGTCCCTGGCTGCAGATTCATCAGGTCACCTGCACGCCATCTCTGACCTTCTGCAAGCTGTGTGACGCCTGTTCACTGACCGTCAGTGGCCGTGATGAGGGATCATCTGTGAACACTATGAGCAGCTTGACACTCAAAATATGACACAGTCTTCTTGTTCTTTCCTCTCTCCATCCTCCTCATCTTTCCAGAAGGAGTTTGCGGCTCCCCCTCCTCTCCTCTTCAGGAAGCTGAGTAACCCCGACCTGTCGCCTGCAGCCACCGCTGCTACGAAATCCAAACTGCACCGACAGCTGAGCCAGGATGAAAACTGGGCCCGACGCAGCAGCATGGCCATGACCGGTAACACACACACACACACACACACACACACATCATATCATGAAACATGTCGTGACTCACAGTTTTCAGTTGTTTTACGCCATGAGATGTTCTTGTGATCCTACCCAGTTGTGTTGTGTCACCTGAGTTCATCCTGTCATTCGTCATCAATTCTACCTCAGCTGAACTGCCGTATTTCACCAAACAGACGTCATGTGATAATATTAATCCCATGTGAAACGGCAGCTCAGACATGTATAGTGGGTTGTGTTTGTGTTTTTCACAAGGACTGGCCTGTTCTGTGTGTTTCTTGTGTTTTGGGTTTAGGACACTGACAGCTGCTTTGGGAAAGATTAATGAGTTTGAGCCAGTTTGAATGTCATCCAGTTATTCAGGGTGGAGACCAATAATATCTTAATCAGGTCTGACAATGAATCACTAAACTTAAGTGAAACACAGACAGGTCCACAGGGGATTCTGGTTCCAAGTGGAACTGAAAAGCAGGTTTGTTGGGTTTGAGATGAGACTTTCTCCTCCCCTCTTCACAGGTAAGCAGCTGCTGCCTCTGTCCAGCAGTCTGCACGCCGGGGTGAGTCAGCTGGCCTGGCAGGGTCCCTCTGGAGGGTTTGGAGGACCCGGGGCCACAGGGGGAATGTCCGCAGGAGGAGGGGAGGTGAACAACCTGGTCCGTATGAGGAGCCAAGCCTTGGGACAGTCTGCCCCGTCACTCACCGGACTGGTCAGTCCTCATAATCTTACCAAGTCATTTACTCTCAGGTCCAGACGTGAAGACTTACTGTTGTTAAATTAAGAAAATGCCAGGCTGAGATAATTGCACCTGTGTGTCATTCTGTGTTTATGCCAAGCCCGTGAATTCATTCATGGAAAAAGGTTGTAGCCTCCAAAACGTTAATGGACTGTAACAGGCTCAGTTCCAACTTTAAATGGCTGACATTACAAAATGCACAGGATAGATTGCATCATGGATATATTGGAAAAAGTCCTAGATATCGCTCCTCGTGTGCCACCTCACGACTCTTTCCTGCATGATTTGGCAAAAAGTCTTAAATTTGCTTTGGGTCCTGTAGTCAGATAGTCGGATATTTACAGACTCACAGTGAGTCAGTCTGGCTCCATATGGATCCTGTCTGTTGGACTGAGACTGCCAGCTGAATGCAGGGAGGCAGACTGAGGATGACTCAGTAGCCACCAGCCACACACACACACACACACACACACACTTGCTGTCTGCTGAGAGGAAGAAATGGAGCAGAAATGACAATGTGTAGTGTGCACGTTTATGTATGTATGTGTGTGTGTGTGTGTTTGTGTGTTTTGCTTGTGAGTGTAATGGGTCAGGCTGCATGACCCCGTACGACTGCAGTCTCGATGAATGCTGCTCTGCAGTGTGAGTGCAGCTTGCTGTGTGTGCTTTTTTGTGCGTGTACGCTGTAGTCTGACCCCTGCTGGTTGTAGTGGGGATTACTAGAGGAACATGGCCTGAATAGGTATTGCAGAGTACTAAGTTGTGTTTAAGTACATATCATATATAGTGCTACTGTATACTCAATAAAGCAATAAAACAAACAAACAACAGGTTTAGAGCACAGTAAAATACTGTTGCATTAAGGGTAACACGGTAAACATTAGGACTCTTGTTTTGTTGCAGTCACACACATAAACACATGAAAACATGTAGTACAAAAATAACCATTAGACAATAAAAAGTTATTAAAATGGCCACAGGAATAACATATAGAGGATCAGGTCTAGGATGAGATTTAAAACAATCATCTGCATAACCTGGTACAAGACTGTGACCCCTTTTCCACACAGAGTGTAGAGGAAAGCTACCAGCAGATGGCATCAGTGTTCAATGTGAAGAACATCCCCAGCAGCTTTGGCTCCTGTCTGTTGTACTCTGTAGTAACTGTGTGTATAAGTACAACTTGTGGCTGACTGTGGTTCACTGTGTGTGAACAGCTCCCTCACTCATCGTGTACATCTTATTCAGTGTCTCTGCGGTTGGGCCGGTTAAAGGGCCCCCATCTGTGGTGAGTGTTAGTTGGACAGGACTCCATGAAGCTGAAATGAATTGTGTGTGTCGTTTATTTTGGCTGCTTTGAAGGACTTCATAAAGAGGCTCCTCTGAACCCCCCCTCTCTGTGACTCTGTGAGGTCGATGCAGCCTGGATCTGAAACTGCAGTTATTCTAGCTGAGCGTATAATCGCAGGTTATTACATTTCTCAAGGCCAAGTTTATTCATGCTTTCCTCTGTCTTGGCAGACTGTCTCTCTGTCTCTGTCTCTGTCTCTGTCTCTCTCTCTATCTCTCTCTCTCTGTCTCTCTGTCTCTGTCTCTGTCTCTCTCTCTCTCTCTCTGTCTCTCTGTCTCTGTCTCTCTCTCTCTCTGTCTCTGTCTCTCTCTGCCTCTCTCTGTCTCTGTCTCTGTCTCTCTCTGTGTCTCTGTCTCTCTCTGTGTCTCTGTCTCTGTCTCTCTCTCTGTCTCTGTCTCTCTCTCTGTCTCTGTCTCTCTATCTCTGTCCCTCTCTGTCTCTGTCTCTCTATCTCTGTCTCTCTATCTCTGTCTCTCTCTCTGTCTCTCTCTGTCTCTGTCTCTGTCTCTCTCTCTGTCTCTGTCTCTCTATCTCTGTCTCTCTCTGTCTCTGTCTCTCTATCTCTGTCTCTCTCTGTCTCTCTCTCTGTCTCTGTCTCTCTATCTCTGTCTCTCTCTCTCTGTCTCTCTCTTTCTCTCTATCTCTCTCTGTCTCTGTCTCTCTCTCTCTGTCTCTCTATCTCTCTCTGTCTCTGTCTCTCTCTCTCTGTCTCTCTATCTCTCTCTGTCTCTGTCTCTCTATCTCTGTCTCTCTCTCTCTGTCTCTCTCTTTCTCTCTATCTCTCTCTGTCTCTGTCTCTCTATCTCTGTCTCTCTCTCTCTGTCTCTCTCTGTCTCTGTCTCTGTCTCTCTCTCTGTCTCTGTCTCTCTATCTTTGTCTCTCTCTGTCTCTGTCTCTCTATCTCTGTCTCTCTCTGTCTCTCTCTCTGTCTCTGTCTCTCTCTCTCTGTCTCTCTATCTCTCTCTGTCTCTGTCTCTCTCTCTCTGTCTCTCTCTGTCTCTCTATCTCTCTCTGTCTCTGTCTCTCTCTCTCTGTCTCGCTCTCTCCTGTTCACTGTCTCTCTGTGTGTCTCTGTGTCTCTCTCTCTGTGTCTCTCTCCTGTTCACCGTGTCTCTCTCTGTGTCTCTGTGTCCCTCTGACTCTGTGTGTCTCTGTGTGTCTCTGTGTCTCTCTCCTGTTCTCTGTGTCTCTCTGTGTCTCTCTGTGTCTCTGTGTCTCTCTCCTGTTCACTGTGTCTCTCTCTGTCTCTCTCTGTCTCTCTCTGTGTCCCTCTGACTCTGTGTGTCTCTGTGTCTCTCTGTCTCTCTCTCCTGTTCACCGTGTCTCTCTCTGTGTCTCTCTGTCTCTCTCTCCTGTTCACTGTGTCTCTCTCTGTGTCTCTCTGTCTCTCTCTCCTGTTCACCGTGTCTCTCTGTGTGTCTCTGTCTCTCTCTCCTGTTCACTGTGTCTCTCTCTGTGTCTCTGTGTCTCTGTGTCCCTCTGACTGTGTCTCTCTCTGTGTGTCTCTGTCTCTCTCTCCTGTTCACTGTGTCTCTCTCTGTGTCTCTCTGTGTCTCTGTGTCCCTCTGACCCTGTTTCACATCGCTGTCACTCTAGTGTTTCTTAGTAAACAGCGTTTCATGCTCATCATATTTCAGTCCAGTGTTGCTCTTCAGGGTCGCGGCTGTCAGAGTTTTTATATTACGGCGCTTAAAGCTCCATCTCATGGTTTGAATTGACTTACATTAGGATGGAGGAAGACCACCTGAGCCCCTCTGGCTCACATGTTTTTCACCCATCTGTTTGTCTCTCTGGTCTTCTTACCTTTGGTGTCATATGTTAGATACAGTATTGTATATTTATTTCTATAGGGTCTGTTTTTTTCCCTCATAATTGTGTTGAGCTATTTTTGGCATTTTTTAAACTTAATCGTACTCTTTTTGTCATGCGGTTTAAAAAGAAAGTCTCCATGTTTTCTGGCTGCTTTATTTGTTATGACTGTTTCTCCTTTATCTTTCCTTAATGCTGACGGGGGATTATATCATCCTTATTTCCATATATACATGCATTATTTTCATTACTGTTGTTTTCCTCCATTCCCCCTCCTGAAAATACCTCAAAATAAAGGAAGAAAGTAACTCGTCAGAAACGCATATCTAACTGTGATGGATTGGGGGTGATTGGGATGAGGATTTGTCTTTTATCTGAATCGAGGGTCTAAGGACAGAGGGGGTCGTATATTGTACAGACTGTAAAGCCCCCTGAGGCAGATTTGTGATATTGGGCTACATAAATAAAGTTGACTTGACTTTTGCTGAGGACATGTAACTAAGTAATAGCCAATATGTCGTTCTCACATGCTGCTGAGCAGTAAATGTTGATATACTACCTGGCCCTAGTTGACATGACATCACTTATAAGATCTCTTTAATGGGGCTTCAGGAAGAGGATTAGTGTTTAAGAATTTATTCACGCTCTGTGTTGAGGATTAAAAAGTGTGCCGTGCCACCCAGCATGCTAATGGACAGAAAACGTCCTCCCTCAGGGTCTCTCTGTGTTTGTGTTGTTAGCACCTGTGTTGTTAATGTGTCCCTGTGTGTGTGTGTGTGTGTGTGTGTGTGTTGGGGAAAACATTTGTGGACGTCCAGATGGTGTTTACCTCTTGACTAATGGACGAGGGTCTGCTTGCTCCTGTGTCCTCTCCCTCTGACACACTTCTGTTTAAGTGCATGTGTGTGTGTTCCCAGGCTAACAACCAGGTACCTTGCCTGGTAACCCCTGCAACTGCCAGGTGGTGTGTGTGTGTGTGTGTGTTTCCAATAAGATTACCCCTGGATGCTCGACACCTGGACAGTACATAGACGCACACAGTATTTGAAAAAGAAAGAAAATGATCCTTTTTGTCCAGAGTGTCTTTGAGAGCTCCGTCCTGCTTCATTCACTGAAGAGGTGAAACTTTGCAATAACACACAATCAGATTAGCATATTATTAGCATTTGTTTGGGAGGGAAAAAGAAATGAAAGACTCTGCTGGAAGGGGAATACAGGGCTGCAGATGAAAGTGGAGTGCTGCTGTGTTTTTTTTTGGCCCATCGTCATTAAACGCAGAGTTTGAAACAAGGAGATCACGACCCGATTCAGGTGAATGAAAAGAGCCCTCGCCTTGTTGTTTACCACATAAACTGAGACCGGTGCTGAGACTGAGAGAGAGCACCAGTTGCTTTGAACTGTGTTTTGTGAAATATGTTTTTTTACTTTATTTTCAAGTTTATCACACAGGACAAATAGAGACATTATTATGTTTTTATTGTATTTATTTTTAAAGTAATTTCTTTCTCTTTCTTTGGAGGAGTGGATAGATACTGTATGTTGGTGTTGTTTTCTATTTATATTCCGTATTTTTGTAAGATGTTGCTTTTGAACACGTGTATATGTTATTGTGTATGTTGTGAAATCAAAAAGGAAGTTGGAGTCAGGGCGAGTTTAGTGTATCTTTACATAAAGACTGGAAGCCGGGGGAGTAGCAAGCCCGGCTCCACAATGCCCCCGAAGACGCTGCTTTGATCTCAGCAACATGAGACAAACTGTTCTCTGCAAGTTGTTCATGAATGCAAACAAGAGGCGACATAAAGCCCGGAATAAACTGAGCGGTGTTCAGACATACTGCGTGTAGGCAGTTCTTTGTGAAGTACACCTGCTGTCTGCAGACGTTCGGCCTCGGCCTCAGCGACCTCGTCATCCTTCGCGGTGTGTTGGAGCTGTGGGTGAACCGGCTGACGCAGCTGCCGCTTAAATATACATGAGAACACGATGAATAATTACTGCGCTCTTACCTCGTCTCCGCCGCCGTGACTGACAGAGACAATGACTGAGACGGCCGGTTTAACGGCTCGATATCGGAGCGGTTTTCCACCGGATGGACGGATGCGACACTGATTGCACCTGGAAGTGGAAATCAGAACTGATTGGAAACCAAACTGGGCCGGGTCGTTGGGAGATAAAATGAGACTGTGCGTTTTGTGTTTTGGTCTGTTTGTTTGTACTGTTGAAGGTAGAAAGTGTAGAATGTGTCTGAGCACCAGTGGTACTGTCACTAAAGATGATGGTGGTGTTACAATCCTGTGCCAGCGCTGGAGGAAGGTCCGGCTGAACCATCGTCAGTCTGGTGTAGGGGAACAAAACACTCTCGCTTGTTTGTTTTTCTTTAAACCAATCACAATCGGCTTGGAACACAGATAGTGTGTGTGTGTGTGTGTGTGTGTGTGTGTGTGTGTGTGTGTGTGTGTGTGTGTGTCACACTGTGAGTCAGACTACTTAAGATTAAAAAGCATCTGAAGGCTGTAGTTCCCCTCTAATGGCTGCAGTGCAGATGCAGTTCTGTACTATTGTTCGTTCTGGAGAAAATGTGCCAAATGAAAGCAGTAAACAGTCTTGTGTGTTTCTTTTCCTTGTGGAAAGCACAGCTGAGTGGAAGAGAGTGTGATGATGACTCATGATGAAGGTTGGACGCTCAGAGGAGACGGTGAACTGGGTGTGTGTGCTTGTGTGTTTCGCACAGCTTATCTCCTTACATATCAACGTGGTGTCTCTCCTGCTTATTCTCACGTTGACTTGACACACACACACACACACACACACACACACACACACACACTCTCTCTCACTCTCACACACACACACACACACACACACACACACACACCTCTTCATCTTGCCACAGGCTGTCAGTTGTCCTTGTCATGAGCATGATTCATAGCTAAAGGAGGAAACTGTTCCTGCAAACCTCACCTGCTGGGAAACAGCAGGACACACATGCCCGTCTTATACATAAATACACACACACACACACACACACACACACACACACACACACACACACACACACACAGACACACACACACACACACACACACACACATATATATTGGACTCGTGCACACACACTCTTTATTTAACATTCTTGAGACAAGAAAATAGCACCTTTGTTTTTTCAGTTCCACTGAAGGAAAAGCATGTCTTTGAGGATGACGTGACTCCTGTTCTTAAATCAGGTTCTTTAGATAAATCCTGATCTTGATGTTTGCAGGAAGGACTCTTCAAGGAGAAATCATCTGTTTTACAGCTTCTGTTTGTCCATGTTCTGAGATATCTATGAGAACCACTCCAATACTGTAGAGGCAAATAGGCTGTCGACAGCGATGCGTCTTTCTCAGGATAACCTACAGACTTTGCTGTTGACAGTTTCACTGGAACTACTTTCTACTAAAGAAATATTCCCTATAACAACCATTGGCACACTGCGTCTTCTCTAGAGCAGCATGCAGACATGTGTAGTATATGAACATAGCTAAGCTTCCTTTGCCCGTCATGCTCAGATTAAGTTCGAGTGTGTGTGTTAAATGCATTAATCTATAGGACCGAGAAGGACTTTTCCCATATGGATGAGACATTCCATGCATTCCCCCTTCTTGTATAATCCCTTTAGTTAGGAGACAGGGCTTTAAGAAATGTGTACCAAATATTAAGACTTAAAATTACCTGGTCTTAGCTTGTGTTGCAGCTCTCTTTCCTTTTCATGCTCTTTTGTTTCCGTCGTCTTTGCCACTCTTTGCATTTTTATTTCAATTTCCCCTTATCTCTCTTTTGTTGCTACCATTTTCTTAATTCCCATTCTGACTCTATCATCTTCTCTCGGTCTTCACTTCACTCCTTCTCCTTCCTTTCTCTCTGCTTTCATCTCTTGATCCTCTTTAAGTTGAGAAGGAGAGGCTTAAGCTCAAGCAGAGTCACTGGATGTGACGGCGGAAGAAAGAACAGAGCCGAGTCGAGCTGGCAGGCAAACGGTAACTGAGGTCCAGGTGAGAGACGAGTCCGCTCAGCTCGGCTCCACGCGACTGCAGTGTCCTTGTTTGAACCTGGACTCTGCAGTAAAAGGAGGCGCAGCAGAATGCTTTTAGCTAAAAAGTACTTCACTTCAGACGGTGGCTGTCTTAGAAAAACTCCGGTTGTGAAAGGTCTGCAACATTTTGTGAGTTTTTAGTGACTCTAACTCACGTTACAGTATTATAACAGGGCTGGCTCATCAGTATAACAGTGACATTGTGATGAATTGTGATGTTGACCAGAGGGAACGTGTCAAAAGAAAATAGGACAGGACCCATGATGCTTCCTGGAGGAACTCTGGAGGAACAGTGGCCAAGGCCTCTTAAGGTTTTTTAAAATGTTTTTGTCTATATGGAGCTTAATACATGACACATGACACCTAACTTTACGTTTACAGGAGTGCCTCCCACGCCCAGTGTCTGTTTGGAAATTCACATCACTTTTAGTTGCACTCCCAGTTGTTTTTTTTTAGACTTGGCAATGAGGTAGCAACGATACTATAGCAAAAAAGTGAAATGTGCCTGCTGCTGAAATGTTTCTCTGTTTTCTCTGTCAAATGTGAAGGGCAGAGAGGGAGCCGGGAGGGTTACAGGTCTGACTTCCCATCGTACATCTCACACCCCAGCAGACAAGAGATTCGACAACTCCAGCGGAGCGTCCTGTGATGAGATGGAAAATATGCAGAGGGTGGGATGGAGGGGAAAAGAGCAACGCTGTGATGGACAGAATAAATAAATCAAGCCAGAGTGTAATAACCAAACTCACACAGGGGGTAGAGGAGGTGAGAGAGGGGTGGAGGGGATGGATGAAATTAGAGCTGGAGGTGAAGTGAACAGCCCTGTCCAGCCTCGTGTACCTGCTGTCTGCTCTGTCAAAGAAACATGCACTGATAAATAGCACACAAACACGCCATTTTACATTTCTTATCTTGCATATCTTGAACTGTTTTAGTTTAGAAGTTTACGCAAGTCTGCAGGTTTATTTTCTCTTAACTTTCCCACTTCAACAGACTCTAACACCCATTACTTGTATGTTTTTTCCTGCTACAACGTTGATTTAAAATACTGTATTGGCCCGAACATAAGAGGACCCTTTTCCAACAGCTGTTCTTTTTAGACTTATCTGATGATAAGCAACATGTAATCAGACTCATTCTTTGTCTCTGTAGTAAAGACATTGGGAGATGCTTTCAAACCGTCAAAAACACTTTTAGGGCTGATTAGCTCTAAAGGACACACTGGACTTAAAGAAACCTGCTAGCCTAGCAATAAGAAGCCTACCGATAACCCATAATGCAACACTCTCTTAATCTGTCAGGCTCAGGGACCAGTACTTGTTCAAATGTAATTTCAAGACAAAAATATGGTACTTCCTGTAATGCAAACTACATTTTGCGGAGTTGTGTTTTGCTGTGAGTAGGACTGATTAGTAGTTAACCTCAAAACAAAAATCAGAAAATGTCAAGAACCAAAAGCTGGAATCAAACATCAGATTTGTAATCCTGTTAACTGATCGTTTGGTCCGACAGTTCATGAGTTAAGTCACGATGGTAAGAGATGAAAGGGAAGAGAAAAATGATTTTGTATTTTGACTACATTTTGTTTTTGGCTTATGAGTAAAGTCACTGTGATCAGCAACAGTATAAAAAGGCCTTTGATGCAAACTACTGTAGCAGCTATAAAGTCCTATTTTCTTTTTTATGATCTTACTGCTAATGTGGTCCTTAATTACAAGATTTAAATAGGCTAATAAATAATTTAAGCATGGGACCGCTCTCACATAATAAAAGCTCTTCATGCACCACAGCAGGAGTTTCAGGGGGATTGATTTCTTAACAAACACAGAATTAAGATCAGGTCCTGTTAACTGTGCAGCCCTCGGGCTCTATCTGCTGCTCCTGTCCTCATTTGTCATCGCAGCAACCTTTACAGTTTTCCTCACGGTGACAGACTTTAATTGGGTGAAAATGTGAGGAGTGTGTTCAACAGTGCAGCAGCCCTCTGGTCACCTGTAATTACCACCATCCTCCTCTGCAGATCTGCCAGCATATCTTTGTTGAGTCTCCTCCATCTCTCTTTTTTTTGTTGCTTTTCTGGTCTTCCTGATTTGTTCATTTTCTCCATCTCCTACTTGTTCTTTCTGGCCTCTTGCATTAACTGTTTTCTTATTCTCTTCACACCTTGGGTTTCACCTTTTACCTTATTAGCAGCGAAGGGCTTTTAGTCTTCCAGCCAAGCATGGAAAAGGAGAGCTTTGAATGGATGGACCTAAGTGTGTTTCCCAGTGTGTGTGCGTATGAAAATATTAACCTGACTCCATTTCCAGCCCTGCAGATGTTCCACTACTTTGCAGCTAATGGGTAGAAGTCAGATGGGGTGTTCATTTTCTCATCGTTTTTCCTTTTTTCTTTTCGGTCGGACTATATTCGGCTAATTACCTCCTGCCTGCGCATGACAATCATCCACAGAAGCACACTCTCAGAGTCTCACACGCCAGAATTAGGTTTACTGGTTCATTTACCTCCTCTTGATTTTTGACTATATTGAGTTAATTGCCTGCCAATACACACACACACACACACACACACACACTCTCATGTAAAAAGTCACCTCCTGCTGTGAGATCCAGCGTGACTGACTGCAGACAGCAATTAGGGACAGACCTTGAAAAATGAAGCGTGTGCATGCCATCAGTGCACATTTGGAATCACGGAGGGAAAACAAAGCACACAACATCAGCCGAGGCTCCAGGCAACTTAAGACAACTTACTTTCAGTCTTTTCTCTGTCGGGTTTTCAAATTTTGCGATTAAAATAAGTCATTATCACAACATTAATAATGAGATATTTTCCAATATTCATATATTTCTATATATTCTTGATGTCAAACTAATGTTTAAAACAATGAAATGTGTTCTACAGTTATACATTACATGAGACTACAGTTTTCATCAGTGAGTTGGGAGGAAGTTTGGGCATTTTTTTGTCTAATTAACCCAGTTTAATAAGTATAAATTTAATCTTATATCTTAATATTAATCATATTTTAGTAAAACGTCTCCAGTCATGTCATACTCACCTCTCTACTTCTCTCAGGTTCTCTTCACTAACAGGATAATGCATTTTATCTACTAAATGAATGAAAGTTAACACTTCCTGTGCAGATGTTTCACATTAAGAGCCTGACAGTGACTCAAAGGGGATAGGGGACCCCTCCCTTTCCTGGTATACCTTTGATTTGAAACATTTGCAGGAAGTATTTTGTTGTATTCACAGCATCTTAACAGCAGCCGGTCAAAGCAGATAACC
>NC_092186.1:2240000-2330000 GCF_043641665.1 Enoplosus armatus
GACATTACACATGTTCAGTAGGAGGAGGATACCATAGACGATTTGCATGCTGTAACATACAAACATTTGTATTAAGACATTTCGAATAATCCAAGCAACAAAAGCAGTTTTCTTTAAAAAGAGAAAAGGTAAAATAACACAGGTAACTGTTCTTCTCTACACATTATGTACAAGTGGAAATAAATACGGTCTAAAATCTGGCTCAGTTAATCTCTTTTTGTCGTTTTTCTTTTCTTTTTAAAACAATAGAAAAATTGATTGAAAATAGCAGTTAAAGACGCATCCATGTTTCGCAGTAGCAGATTGTTTTGCGTTTTTGTCCGCAGTCCTTGCACCTCTCGGGGGGGTTTATGGGGGAAACATTTTGGTGGCGTTTTGCATACCCAGGCCTTATTGATGGCGGAGGAGGAGAAGCGTTAGAGGAGGAGAGAACCATGGGCCATGCTTTCCATACATGTGGAAGGATTCTGGGAGATGACTGGAGGTTACCATACATGTCCTGCATGCAGGGTTGCAAATAGGGATGGAAACTATAGACTTGCAATATTGAAAGGTCTCTTCTCTGCATCACAGACCGCCTCACTTTCACACTAACAGTCTGTTGAGATTTCTGGAGCCAAAAGAGAGGCGGTGTATTGCTTTTTCTGCTTCCATTTCAGTCCAATCTGATTTTTAAAAAAGTCATTCTCCCCCCCCCCCCCCCCCCCCACTTTTAAGACAAAGTCTCTCTCTCTGAATTAAGACAGTCACGTTGAATGTCAGATTGGTTCAATAAGACTTCTGACCAGGTTCTGTTGCTCCAGAGAAAAGTCTACAGGCTAAGTGATCCCATGTGCCCACCTGACAGGTTGTAGTGAGCTTACAGAAGTTTAGCCGAAACACCGTTAAGACTCGAAATGCGCATCTAATGCTTCGGTTTCGTTGTTGTGTATTTTAGTCTTTTCTGTCGAGGGAATAACTGTAAACAAAATACAAACGCAGAAAAATAGAAATTAATGTAACAAGGATGTTTGGGTGGGGGTGAAATTCAGAGTCTATGCTACAAATCGTCAGTCTCACATGAAGAACTCAGTGTTGGCCTGTTTCCCGGACGGATCTCTCGTGTTCGCGGGTCCACCGGCATTGTAGGTCCGGCTGGCCAGCTTCTCGTACTTCTCCTTGTAAAGATCCCTCTCCTTGGCGAGGCGCACCACGTCCTGCTTCAGCTGCTCCACCTGGCTCTGCAGGGTGCACTTCTCGGTCTCCAGCATGTGCCTCTGCTGGACGCGTTTGAAGCGGCAGGACTGCGCGTAGCCGCGGTTCTTCAGGGTGCGTCTCTTCTGCTTCAGGCGGATCACCTCCTCCTTGCTGAAGCCCCGCAGCTGCCGGTTCAGCTCCCGCACCGTCATGCTGACCAGCTGCTCGTCCGAGAAGCGGTCCTCCAGGCGGGCGTGGTGGCCGTGGTGGTGGTGATGGTGGTGGTGATGGGCCTGGTGATGGTGGCCCGCCGAGGCCGTGGACAGGTCCTCCCCGACGTACTGCTGCCCGCGGAAGCCCTCGTAGGCCTGGTGGTGGTGGTGATGGTGGTGCGCGTTACCGATGAGGGCCTCCACCGCGTCCTCCGGGGTCAGATTGAGCGCCTCGGGGTTGATGTGGTGCTGGTAGCTGGGGATCCAGTACAGGTCCTCCAGCTGAGGCTTGCCCGCGTTGCTGTGATTGTTGTTGCCGCTGCTGTTGTTGCTGCTGCCGCTGCTATTGACCCCGCTGGTGAGGCTCTGGTTTGGCTGCGCGCCCGGGCTCGGGGCGCAGAAGCTCGGCGACGAAGGCACGGAGGAGCAGGGTGTGCTGATCGGGGTGGAGGACAGAGAGCCCGACGGGAGGCGGTGGCAGTAGCGGTCGGCCTCCGGCGGCTCCTTCTTCACCTCAAACTTCATCAGGTCAAAGTCGTTGACGTACTCGATGGCCAGAGGGCTGTTGGGCAGCTCTGCGCTCATGGCGAGGTCGGTGGCCATTTCAGTCCATGCGACGACTCCTGCCCTCACAGCCAAACCGACGGCGGGCAGCCCTCTCGAATACAGATTGCGAAGAGGAATAAAAGCCTGTATGGTGTGTATATATAGACACACGCACACGCCCGGCTGCTTGGAGCTGCTGCAGGGACAGCGGGTGGGTGGAGAAACTTTTTAAGGCTGCTCGTCCCTAAGACAACTTCTATATATAGTGGCGTGAATATACGTATGCATGTAAATGAACTTGTACACCTGCCAGTTTGCCTCCGCTCGCTGCTCTTGTTGACAACTTATCCCAGGTCAAATGCACGCTTTAATACCAGGAGCCCCCGGGGCGGCTGAAACTCGAGCCCGGTGAATTTGGAGACACCAACCTGTCTTGTCCTCGCTTCACCTCTGCAGCCCACTTGCCTCCTTGTGATTTACTGTCCTCGGCTCTGCTCGATCAAGTAACACGAAAAGTCTTCGTCTCCTCTGCTCGGTGCGTTATAAATATTTTCCAAGCATCCTTCTTCGCCTCCTGCTGTTTACAACTTGATCATGAAGTCCCAGGCAGCGGGCTGAAGTCACTGCAGCATGGCCCAGAGAGAAAGTTTCTCACACCATCAGATCAGAGAGAGTGTGACAGTCACAGGCGCAGCGCAGGCGTGCGTAAAGGTGTGCCAAAAAGTCCCGGGAATCCAAAATGGAATGGCATGTGCAGAAGTTTTCAAAGTTCATATGCATCTGAGATTAATCTGAAGCTGCAGGTAGCGCTCCTACTTGGAGGGACAGGAGAGTCTGGTCCCTGGTCTCTGGTCTGTTGTTGTGGTCAGTCCAGATATTTTATTCAAGCGGCGGATTACTGACAGCTTCGGTCCCCACGGTCCTGTCCCCCCTCACCGGGGCGCGCTGTTGACCTTACGTGTTGACTGTGTGTACTATTATGCAAGAGGTGATAAATTCCAGTAGGTTTTCTCTCTAACGGCCCTCGAATTGTTTCTAAGAGCTTCACGGTGCAACCACGCAGTGTCACTGAGACGCTGGAAGGCAATCTGCTCTTATAAAGACAGCGTGGCCCCCGACCCTCCCACACTGAGGTGTGACGGGCCAATGGGAGGAGATCACAGCACTACATTTGCATTCTCCTATAGCAAAGCCTCCAGTCTGGCAGCGGCCGGCCGAGCGGAGCCGAGCGGAGCCGAAGTGAGCGGAGCGCGCAGGGAGAACAGGTGCAGCAGAACCCCCCCCTCTAGTGACCGAGCAGACGCTACTGCACCGCGGAGCGCGGACACACGAGAGCTCCGGTAGTTTCTCAGAGAGAGAAAACGTTCACTCGGAACAGAGAAACCGTTTTCCAAACAGTGTCACTTATGTAATGAGTCTGCCAGCGCGGGTTTGCACGAGGGGAGAAAAGGACTTCCGGGTTGTTTCATGTAATGAATGGTGTTTATCACGGTGTCACTTTACGAGGACTCCAAGTGACTCTGTCAGACTCTTTTTAACATTTACACCTTTCCAGCGTTTCTTTGCAACACTCGGGTGAAACTCGTTTAATATCATTTCTGAAGCGAAACATTTAGTCAGTTTTATCAATTCAGGGCGAAGTTTTCTGGAATAAATGACACCTGAAAGCAACATGACTCTGACACACTAATGAAGACCTGATGTGCAGAAACAGAAGCAGCTCAACACATAAAAGATATTAAAAGATTAAGAAAGAGGACCAAGTTTGAATTTTAAAAACGTGTTGGTAAAAAACAAAGAATATGGCTGAAAGGGGGGCAGAAGGTGTGGACGCAGGTGACACCGTGTCTTATCCGGTAGTGGACTACACTCAGGACTGTCTGCTGCTGGAGGCCCAAGTGAAACGTTATCGATATGAACAAATATGGCACAAAATAAAACACATTCTGCCTTATTAGCTTTATTAAGAACAGCTTATTGTGTCCGTTTTACTCATTTAGGTCTCTCAAAGGAAGCCGGAGGATGACTCCGACACCGCAAACTACCAAATCTATCAATACTGATCGATTTAAGGCCGCGCGCCCCTCTGCCAAAAATCAATCCGCATTTCCGCGAGGCTGTGAGGAGGCCGCGCCGTGGCTGCGCGCGGGTTAAGTATGATTGGATAGTCCCGGTGGTGGTCTTCAGGGTCTTCATTCGCAATTAACCACAAATTGCATCCCGTCTCATCTCCGAGGATCGACGGATAATTAAGCTCCGCCGCATGCGTCTCCATTCCGGACACATATGTCTTTTTCCAGGAGAGAGAGGCTTTCGGGGGGGGGGGGGCGCAAACCAGAGCGGAAGGTTGAGCAGGATGTCGATAGTATCATGGGAGCAGGACTTAAACCGGGACACCGCTGCACCCGACCCGTTTAGCCTCTTCAGCAGCGGCCGCCCCCCGGAGTCCCATCTCCCCGCCGATGTGTGGTCTGATATATGTGAGTGATATATCTGCGGAATAAAGTGCCTATCTGCGGAAAACAGGTGGCAGTAAGTTTAACTTGGTCAGATGTGAACAGGAAAACCTTGCACAGCTGCTGAGCTTAACTTCCAGTCCGAATGGCCATGAAATACGCCCCCCCCCCCCCCCCCCCCCCTCCTCAAATCTGCTGGCGAGGATGAAAAGAAGAGTATGAGATGAAGGGACGGAAATCATATCAAGGTATTTTAAGTTTAGGTGCGCTAAGTCATTAGGAGAGGTTTTTTTTTTTTTTTTTTATCAAATAAGCAGGAGCTGGCCCTCAAACGCCAAGCTAAGCAGTCTGCATTGAAATGGCACATTTAAGAAGATCTGCTGTGGTCCATTCATTGTCAGGGGAAGGGGAGTGTCTGCGGCCGAGGGCTTGAGACATAAATTTTTGAAGTCAGGGTTTTCATTGTGCCTTTGCATATTGGGACTTCGCTGCAAGTGCAGTTCTACCGATTTAAGCAAAATGGACATCAGCAAGGTGGAGGATCGACGGCGAGCTTTGAGCCAAGGTAGCCAGCATCCAGACCAAAAGGAGCGGCTCCACGAGGTGGCTCAGGGTTATCTGAGGCCTGGAGGTTTTTGTCACCGCAGTTAAGTCACTAATGCCGCTGTGGAGGAATCAGCTTTAATTGTGCAGGGATGCGACACGCACGCATGTGCACGGACAGTGAAGTTAACAGGGAGGCTTACTTTAGAAATCAGGCCTTTCACCACATGTAGGAGGCCTCGCTTGTATAGAAATCACGTTTGTTCACCAGAGCGATGAAAGGTTTTTGGTCTCAAAGAGGCAGAACATGTGACGACAGAATCTGGACTGAGAGGAGGAAAATTAGAAACTAAACTTAAAGGAGAATTCTTCCTTCTGTAGTTTTGACTGACCTCTAAAGCTGGTTACAGGCCTGAAGACCATGAAACCTTCACAGACTGGACAAACCAAACATGATGACTCTTTGGGCGATTCGTAGGTGATGACCGCGGAAACACAAGAGGTCACTGATCGAGAAGAGTTCATTAATCCTGCAGTCCACTCTGGAAGGGGAAAGAGAAAATGAGCTACATTTGGCTGAGAAGGTGGATGGAGAGACGAGGAAACAGTGTAAACCTCAGAGAGCTGGAGGAGCTGGCATGCAGAGTGAGGTGGACTTCAGGTGAACTGGCTCTGAACTAAAACTTGAAGCGTATCATAAAATAATAGATAATCTCCTCTCTCACTGGCAGAGCGGCACTTTTCCCATTAGCTCACCGTTGTTTGGTCTGTTTTGGTTTTACACGTGACGTTAAAGGTCCTGATTCTAGTTGTAAACATCAAGCAGCGACTGGAGGACAGAAGGAGTGGCGGTGTGGTAATCAGGAGGATCCAGAGAAATCCTGGAGGGCTGGGTTCTGTTCCACAAGATTGTCTTCAGAGAGCAAGTTGAAGTTGTATTTCACGTATCAGAGTCAAAGTGTTTTTGTTTGTCATCCAAGGTTGACCGTGGTTTGTCCCACTCTGTCCCCGATGAAGACAAACAAGTAGAATCCTTCAACGCTGTGTGATTTTATCTCCCGAGAGTCAACACCAACTGACCCAGACTGGAACTTTGCTCAGATCAGCTGTCACGTCCAACTCATAACTATTATCAGCCCATCAATCATAAGGTGTGTCGCCTTCTTAAAAAGAAGTCAGACGGGAAGAAACATGAGAAGTCAGATGATCAGGCAGGTTGTGAACAGTTTGGTCAGATTATCTAAACTGAGAGTGAAGTGTCGTTAATAATGTGTGCACACATTCATGGTTGAACCACTGAGTCAGTCTGTAAACGAACAGTTTGGCTTATAATTTTACAATTCACCTTGTTTTTCTTTGGCAAGCCCGGGGGTTTGTTTACAACCTGTCTGATAGCGGCTAGAGGGACGTCTGATAGACTTTTGTGATGTCACCATGTCCCCAGATGTCAGCCGTAAGTTGGTGTTGGTGCTGGTGTGATGTTCATTTGTCATGAGTTGGTCATTGACCTCCGTCTGTGTTTAAAAAGGCACAAATACGTGTTATTTTTCTTTCATAAAACTGGAGTTCTTCAGCTTCAGTAAAAAAAAAAGATTAAACAGATTTGTGGCCAGTGGCGTGTTTTATGGTTGTGTGTGTGACACGGGAAGGATGAGCATATTCTAGTTTATTAAAAAGGCTGGTGCCTACATTAGTTTAACAAGGTTGTCGGGAAAGAACCAGGAGGAAACAGGATAACTGGACTGTGTCTTTAGCAGCTCCACAAAATATTTTAGAAAGACTTTTGGGCGCACGGATAAGAAACGTATGAAGGACGTGATATTTGCACGTCTTCTGTGATATTGGATGTTTTAGGCGCCTCTTAAGGTTTAGTTTCATATGAATTGATTGTTTTATTGGTCTTGTTAATTGATGCATTGCTTATGAATATCTTTTTAGTTACTGATCAATTGTATTTATTTAGCTTGTTAACTAAAGCTAAAGCTCTCTGTGTCATCTGTTGGACTCGTATCTCTTTGGTGTTTAGCTGCGACCAGCAGCTCTGTCGGTCGGTCGGTCGACAAACTAGTCCCCGCCCTTTGGCAGCCACAGTTTTTTCCATAGGAGGCTGAAATGTAGTATGGAGGTCAAGTGTGTGTGTGTGACGGTGTGAATGCATTAACAGGCACATACATGATTGCTGCTATTACAAATGTGCCCTTGTGCATGGGCAGCCAAACAACTTTCCCCGTCAAGGATTAGTAGTCTGTCTATCCGTCTGTATAATGTTCTACCCAACAGCAATGATGGCCAACACTATGAAAATAAGATCCAAGAAACTGGAATTATCCCTCAAAGGAATGAAAAACCTTTTGAACACATGTACCACACACACACTCCGACAAACCAGTTCGTATCAAGTCTCTCCAACACACACACACACGATGAAGAATCACAGTTGACCTTTCCTTTTGTCTCTCCAAGTCTACGTGGACGGATGATTCCTCTCCCTGTCTTCTCTCCCGTCTTGTGCGCTTTTACTAAAAATTGAAATATTGATCTTAATTAGAGTTTGCCGAGCTCAGCAGCTCGCGTTGAGGGTTTTAGACAAGCGGCAGCAGACATCTGTCTAAGGCACTTACGTCTTCAGCGCAGGAGAGGAGCAACGTGGGTGAGGAGGAGGAGGAGGAAGAAAAAAGAAAAACGTGTGGTGAGAGGAGAAGAGTGATGGCTCCCTGTCTCCTGCCTCTTCTGAGAAACATGTCCAGCTCTCCATCTCTGCTCGCTGCTGTCAATACATCTGAGACAAAATCGAGTTGAACAGTCTCTCACACACACACACAATGGAAATACCCATCCTGACGAAATGTATTCACCACAGTTTAACTGGCAGTTATGCGACAATCTGTACATGAACTTAAGTTTTCTAAATTGCTGTACAATCATCAACAGACTGACTCTCTTTTGTTTGAGGTCAGATTGACGACGGATGAGTTTGGAAATGCAGACCAGCTTTGTAAAAAGCCAGCGAGACGGGACACTTCCAGTCCCGTGACTCAGTGTGAATTAAGAAAAGGTTGACGTGAAACTGTCAGTGTATTAGTCAGCTGCAATACATGAGAATGAGTGAGGAGATTTAACCAGTGCATTTAGTACAGAGCTGTGGTCAGGAAATTAGTAGCCTAGCTTAGCATAAAGACTGGAAGCGGGGGCAAACAGCTAGCATGGCTCTGTGAGAAAATACACCTCAACACCAACAAATGATTGATTTTAACATGACTGGTCAGTGAGCTCATATGCGGGTCATTTTCCACCCCCACCGCAGTAATATTACAGCTGCAATTAACAACTGTTTTTCGGCAAACTCACTGTCCTCCTGTAATTCAAATCCTGTCCAGAGCGACGTCCTTGTATTTCGTGTTGTATTTTGAGTTTTTAACCACATGAACAGCTGCTTGTCCCTCTACTTTTTATTTGTTTATTTTAATCAACTGTGTGAAATTTGACTTTTGTGGAGGAAGTCAAAAATGTTTTTGTTAATCTAACAGACGTCGACATGTTAACGCCAACATACAGGCCTATTCGGGAGTTCTCAAATCACAAACACACACACACGTTCACGGCAGGGTGATGATGAAGTCACTGTCCACTCATGTGTCTCGTCTCCAGGCTTTAAAGTGAGGAGCACTGCTGCTTCTGTCACCACCTTCCCAATGAAAACTCTCACAAACACGCTGGGGTCATGTGACAACACCGCCGCTCCCAAACAGAAACTCACTCACGGCCTATAAACACTTGGCTTCACTTGTCAAAAAGAGTCTGTGAAACAGGACGCAGTGAGAGTTGATATTTTATTAGCCTTTTTAAAATGTACAAAACCTGATAAGAAAATCTGTGTTGTAAACACCCAAATTCATATGTAAAACAGATTTATAGATATAGAAGATAAAACTTTGGGGCCCTGAGTGAAGAAATTCAGAGGGAAGAGACACAGATACACCTGTTAGGACAAACCTGGAGCACAGAAATCACTGAATCATTGATCGAAGTGTTTTTCACCTCCAGTGCTGCTGGTCTCTGTAGTCTCACAGCCGAGGCTTGATCTGCAGTTTTTTCTCTGGGGAAGGAAAACAGGAAATTAAAATGAAAATAAGAGTATTGGCAGAAATGAAACGACAAAAAGACAATGAGACAAGGTGTGTGTGTGTGTTCTTTCATGTGTAACTGACTCTGATCTACTGTGTGTTGAATCCTGCTGAAATGCTGAGTGATGACAACTCAGCTGATGAGTAAATGAGGAAGAGAACAGGACAACAGGGTTGATTGAAGGTGTGTGTACAGGACATGTGTGTGTGTGTGTATGTGTTGTGTGAGCTCGCAGTCTGGCAGTGATACATTGCATCTGAGCTAATTCATGCAAAGTGAAGAGGAGCTTGTTTGGCTGAGCTCCACCTTTAATGAGGCTCTGGGCGGCGCAGTGTGTTAGTGACGGACCAGAGAGTCATTAGTAATACTTAAGAGCACAAACCAACCGGACGGAGAGGGTGGAGGGACGACGAGATGATCACTGCGTCACGTGTGTGTGTTAGTGAGTATGTCGGAAGCAAAGATAATCGATTTACAAAGACTACAGAGAGAAAAGCAGCAAATCCTCACATTGGGAATGTTGGAACATTTGGACGCCGTCACATTTTTGCTTGACACAAGATTGAAATAAGTGATCAGTTATCAACACTGTTTCCTGTTGATCTATGAGTCCATCACAGAGCACATAGATATTTGGGCTGTGTGTACCGTATGTGAGGGGAGAAGGTCAGAGGTCAAGATGTCAAAGGTCCTGCTTGTTTCCAAGCAGAGGAGACTAACTATAATCCATGAAAGAGAAGGAGGATTACCAAACAGATGGACAGTTTCTCATTCCTGACAGATTTCTCACCATCCAGCAGGAATCTGATAAAGCTGCCACGATAACACAGTTCCAGTTCAGGGTGAGAGGCGCCGGGCAGGTGTGGGGATACTTACGAGCCTCCAGTTGAGCGCCACTGTGTTGTTGTTCTCCCCAAAGAGTGAGAGGGTCGCCTCTGTGCTACTATGATTTTCTGAGAGGAAGACTGTTCTTTGTACCTATGCATGTGTATCCAGCCTTCTGGAAGTCTCTGGGTGGGTCCTGGAAAGGATCCCACCTAGGGACTCTATAGTTCTGCCGGGGGACTTTATCGCCTACTTGGGTAATGATGGAGAAACCTGGAGGGGAGTGATGGCCCGCCCGATCTGAACCTGAGTGGTGCTTTGTTATTGGACTTTTGTGCTGGTCATGGATTGATAGGATACAGTGATTCATGAGTGTACCTGGTACCAGAACACCACAGGCCAAAGTTTGATGATCGACTTCTGTGCTGGAAAGGAGGCTCTGACCGATTGTCGAACCTCAGATCCGGGTCGGGAGTGAGTTGTTGTATCTTAGGTTCTTTTTTATGAATGAGGCAAAAAAAAATGGATGGAAACCCTGACTAAAATGAAAAAAAAAGAAACAAAAAACAAGATGGCTACAAAGTACAAAATAATATAATAGGGTATATGTTCTCATTTTTATAAAGTATTACATTTTGTCTTTTGTATTTAGAAGCCGATCATATTTGGGAAATCCTGGGTATGTTAAGTCAATAATGAAATATAGGACGTAATAGTATAATTTTACATAATAAGTGGATTTACTCTTGAATACATCAACTGTGACTAAAAGATCTACCCAAATCTCAGGGCAATAACTAACTGCAGATCTTTTAAGAAAAAGTAATTGAGATGTTTGATGATCCATGTCCTCCTTTTCCACAAAGCAGACACAAATCTGTTGTCTCTCAGCAGTTGAAGTCTCTTGGGACATTTTCATTTTGTCTGTCACTGAAAAACACATTGGCCATCTCTGTAGCCAAGACAAAATGCAGTCTTATGTTCATGAAAAAGAATACCTGAGCCCTGGAGGACAAAATCTTATTCAGGACATTTCTTAAGGACAGAACTTAAGTCATTTTAAGGAAGTCTTGATAGTCTTGATAATATTTTTCTAAGCAATTACAAATAGATTCATTTGGATTGTAAATCATCATGTGATTCACAGTCAGTTGAGCATCAGATGAAACAGACAATAAAATACAGTGAAACAACATTTAAAACACAGGGTGAAAACAGGTCAAAGGGGTTAAATGTTGCTTTGCAGTGCCAGTCAGCATGTATGTGTGTGTCCAGCAGGCAGGGGCAGGTGGATGGGGGAGCGTGGTGGGAGGGGGAAGGCAGCCTCTCCTAATCCTCTATCTGTCAAGTATGTCAACAGAGAGCTCAGCTGTGCCTCCGTCCAGCCCAAAACCTAAATATTATTACCTCTGTCCTCTGAGCATTATTACTCCTCCCCTGAGCATCATCGCACTCACTCTACAGCCCAGCTCGGATCATCATTATCTGTCTGCAGCTCAGGCGAACCACCACTCCCCATTCTCATGAACTCAGGAATGATCTTGTGGCTTTCATGACAAACATGATCCTTCCACAAAACATCTCTGGACAATATGCCCGACAGTCAGCACTTTTACTCCAAGTAAAGCAGTTAATCCCCTTAAGGAACAGTCTATTTTTTTGACAATCTGGATGTAATTTTCCCACTTTTTCCCATAATTCCTATCAATTTAAACATTTTACTTGTCAAATCTGGAGTCCAACAAGGGCAGAATTTGGAGCCGTCCTACAATACAGACAAGCTGTAAACAAACACCAAATTTAACCAGGTTGTCTAAACCTCTTATTTGGAAGTGAAAGTGGAATGTAATGCTTTCTTAATATCAGTAATAATGCCAATAACTAATGCACAGAAACAACCATGGTAACAGTAAGTAAGTTGAAATAGGAAGTCTGCAATGTTTACAACGTACAGATCTTAACAGACAGAACGTAGTGTACAAAAATTATAATGTTTGCTTGTGTTTTTTCTCAAAAAAGAAAATAAAGAGAGTGTAACATGACCACTTGAATTGTTGGCAATATCCCCAATAATCCATAGGAAAACTCAGACCTGTGTTGTGAAAGAATACCTCACCCAGTTGGAGTCAATTTGGTGATTCACATGTGAGAAGACGTCTTTGTTAAAACTAGACTTAACTTGTAGACGTCTAAGTTTCATATGAACCACTGCTTCAATAGCATGAAGCAGGTTATAACTACGCAAATTAATATAGTCACTGCACAACCTGCAAATCACCAATTGAATGCTTCCTGGACACTTTTACCAGTGGATGGTCTCATATGGTTGCAGGCTGTGGTCTCTTCAAGTCATATGGTTTTGTTTTGTATACATCATGGGACGCAGAGGTGCTCTGGGTTTGTTGGGTCGTGTATTTTCGTACCTTTAACCTGCGAGGTGTCAGCCAGCAGTGTGTCCGGTGTGTCTGCCTCCTCTGGGGAGCTGGATAGGGAGATAAAGGACGGCAGTGCCAGAGGGCCTTCGGTGGGCGACCCTGGAGCAGCCTGATGGCCCTGCGGCATGATGACAGACAGGCGGGGCCTAGAAGAGACGTTCAAGGATGTTGAATTAGTAAAATGTATTTAGATGATGATCCTTGTCAATCATGAGTCTGCTTCCCTGACCTCCTGGGGGGCTCCTTGGTTCGGGCCCTCTTCGCTGGGGTGGTGGAGGTAGTGTTGGCGTTTCTTTTGGCTCGTTGCCGATGCTGCAGCTTGCAGCGGGCTCCTCGAGGGCAGGATCCCGTCTTAGAGAAGTCTGGGCACACCAGAGTGTGTTTCTTCTTACACTGATGGTTCGAGACAGGGAGATATTAAACCCACAGGTTTTTATTAATAACAGCTAATGATGAAAATAAATGATGATGATACTGCTAAAAAATTCTAGTATGTGTGGATTTAGTTTTGGCCTCCATGTGTGTTTTTTGAAGGATTTCTTTCTTTGACATTTTGCCTTTATTTGATTGGGACTGAGATACAAACAGGAAATGCAGGGAGAGATTATATGATACATGTCTTATAGCATAATGTTCGTTTTTAAATTCCTTAGAAAGTTAAAGTTTTTGGCCTTGAGTAGTGCTCCGATGACCTCTCTGCACAAAGTGAGGCTATATGCTGATTAGGAGCTGCTATTATTCCATCCATTCTTTTGTAACGTACTGCTTTTGAGAGACACTCTTTAACATGCTAGTTGAGCAAGTGGGTCACAGTTAGCGTCATTCTGAGGAGCATTGTGCATGAGAGAGCGAGCTTTCACATGCATGTCTGCAACTGAGTGTGTATGACAGTGTAATACGGGTGTAAATTGGTAGCTTCATTCTCCACGAGATCCGATCCCTCCCACCTGTCAGAAAAGCTAATTATATTCACTCTGGGGTGCAGGCTGCAAGGAGTGTGTGCGTCTGTGTGTGTGAAGGGGTGAGGAGTGGGAGTGGGAAGCACATTTGTCCAGAAATAGAGTGTGTATTGGGGGATGTGTGTGTGTGTGTGTGTGTGTGTGGAGGGGAGAGGGATCTTGAGATCGATTTTCCAGGAACGCTATGGACTCTTGGTCAACTCTCTCTGGAGCCCAGCAGCCCTGACTCACTGCCATCAGAGCCCCTCTCACCGTCCTCACACCCATGTTCCTGCACCCCTGGGTGCCAGGGCGGCCCAGGGTCAGCTCGCTGTCAAATGTTTCTCTGGATCATCTTATAGGGTTGTGGTTTTGACACCACATTTCGCTCAACAAATCAGGTCTGCTGCTGGTGTCAGTGATGTTCACGTTTTATATTTGGTGTCTGACATCACTGCTGAGCCCGTCAGGTCCAGATAGGGCTGAGAAATACACTAATATTTATCACTTACGGTGATGTGGAGAGTTTTCTTAATATTGTGAATTGTAATGGATGATTTTAGGGCTGCAACTTTATATTTTTCTTTCAACTATTTTTTTCTTTTTTTCAGTTAGTGAAAAAGTTGTGAAAAATGTCCCAGAGCTGACAGTGATGCCTTTAAGTTGCTTGTTTTGTCCAAACAAAAGGTCAAAAAAAACAAAAAGGGATACCATTTGATAATACAACAACTGCACATTTCAGAGGAACAGAGAATGCCTCACATTTTTGCTTGATGACTTAAGTGATTAATAAATGATCAAAACTGTTGATTAACTTTCTGTTGCTCGCTAACTTTTAGCACTATGTGATTTTTAATTGAACAACTAAAAGTAATAACTACATTTTTCTCCGAATGTTTCTGAAAGTGACAGTACCTGTTTGACTTGTCAGGGCCGCACAATTGACTGTATAATAACTGTGATCCTGACTTTTTCTTCCACTATTAATGAAACTTTATCTGCTGTGATAATGACACATCACGTTTGGAGCGCCTTTTCTGTTCATTTAACATGTTTGCATCTTTTCAAAGATGGATGTGTAGTAGTGGATGCCAAGTGATGAGTATGAACAGCTACATACTGCTATGTGCAAACCTAAAATATTTACTTTAATGTAGCTGTGCCACTGACAACCAAAACAAAGGCCTTATACAAATGTGCCATCTCTCACAGAGGTCTGGTCCTGAGACAAGTGTGACGGGACAACAGGAGTTAACACAGCTGAAGCACTTTCAGTGTGAGAAACTGAAAGTGTAGGAGAAATTGACTGTAAAAGCTCAGTCCACTTCACATAGCTCTATACATCCTCATTTTCATAAAAAGACAGAGAGAGAGAGAGAGAGAGAGAGAGAGAGAGAGAGATGGGAAATGGGAGGAAAAAGCTAAAGTGGACAGAACATCTTTATCCCACACCAAGTTAACAATTTTCCACTTGATTTAAGGAATGCTGGGATGTCTCTGGGGCCTATTAGAGAGCTCTCTGCTGGGCTAAAACCAGGAGGAGTCAGCACATTTACCAAGAGACTGAGAGAATGAGCAAAAGAAGCAAGAACGAGAGAGAGAGAGAGAGAGAGAGAGAGAGAGAGAGAGATGGAAAAGACAGAAAAAAGGAGATATCACATGCATTTACATCTTGGGCATTAAGCCCACACTCTTGTCTAGAGCGACTCACAGTGAGTAGAACAGAACAATAAATGAGCTCAGGCTGCTGGAGCGTTACCATAGGGAGGGTAATATTAAGAAAATAAAAGTTCACACTGTCACTCGGTCTTGGGTCGTGTTCAGACTGACATTAGCACTGCATCAAAATAATGCAGCGTCCTCGTTTATTTCATTTAGACTACTGTGTTGATGCAGCGGGAGGGGGCACAGATCCTTTGAAAAGATGCAACATTGTCCGGAAACGTTTGCTGCAATGTGGAACGCACTATAATGGCCAATCAAGTACATTCCAGGTAAAATACTCTGCAACATGAACGGCCAACTGTTTACCTCGCGATGGTCCGGGCGGAGGAGAGCCACTGGAGGGGAACAGGTCAAGCCACCAAGAGGCTTGCTAATTACAAAACACTGTGAGCAACATATGGCTTTCTTCAACAACGTATGTGACGTTGTGGCAAGCAGAACTGATTTTTGTCTATATCTGTAATCATACGAAAGAGGGATCCCAAAACTACAACACTGATCTTCTCCTCTATGAACGTGAATCCACAGCAGGCACGACTTAACTTCCCGGCACATCACGGCATCGCTTTTTAGTTGTCATGTTCATTTATTTTGCACCAAATGTATCATTTGATCCCTCCCTGTTTTGCATCGCTGGTCAATCACACGTCACCAGTGTGAGTATACAACAGAAAAGTGCAGAGTTTTAGAGTTCAGAGAGAAAAAGTTAACACAGTTCATCTTTTCAGATGTTCAAACATGCAGACAAAGACCGGCTGGTCTGTCGCCTCGTGCCCTCTTTGAACTTTAACACAACAATGTATGAAGCTAACTCTCTGCCAACGTGCACATACTCTATGTTTTGCATCTGCATGACATGAGTAACTAGTAGTTATATGCATGTGTGCATGTGCAAAGAGACAAACAATGAAAACCAGCCGACCATTTCCATAACACTGAAAATATATCGCACTATAAAGCTTTGCTTTGCACTGGTTGTTGTTGCGGACGAAGAAAAGGCAGAGGTGAAGAATAAAGAGTGTGAAATCACAGATTCATTAGGCTAAACAGCCGATCAGTCAGCTCTCTGTTACAGACTTTGAACATGCTGAATCAGCTGATAACAGCCGATAAGAGAAGACTAAAACCCGGTTCAGCCAAACCGGCAGAAACCATGGATGACAGTTGGCCATAGACGCTCAACGACTGTCGGCTTAACGTGTCGGGAACCTGGGAGAAAGTGGACCTGATGCCGTAATGAAAAAAAGGGAAATAAAAAAAAAAAAAAAGCTAAAATTGATGCTGAGGAGAAAAGAAACGAAGAGGGACAATTAGGAAGGCACAGACAGAGCCTGCGAGGTGGAGGGTGAGCGTGAGACAAAGCCAGAATGAGGGAGGATGGTGGCAAGTCTGCGAGGAGGAGGAGGAGGAGGAGGAGGATGGAGGCGAGGAGCAGACTTAACCCCTGAGCTGCTGGTTTGTCTGCCTGCCTGGCCCATAGTGCCATCCTCAGCAGTTTTCCCATCTATAATTACTGCCTGCTATCCATCATAGAGCCACCAGAGCCTCACAGCGCGGCGCTCCATAAACACACACACACAAACACACAGGGGGAAAATCACAGACCTAAGCACTTCAGCTAATAGAATAAATATTAATATCCCTTTTGTTTTCTATATCCTCATTTCCCCATGCACTATTTAAATGAGGTCTGACAGTGTGAAAAAGCATCTGTTTCACACTCGACGCTCAAAAACAAGCAGAGACAGGAGGAGAGGGGGAGAGGGGGAGACAATAGGAGGTAAAAACACAGGAGGGGAGGAGTGGAGGATGTTTTTGAGGTGGACTTGGGGACAGTGTGTGTGGGGGGGGACTCGGGTGTCTCCAGTCATGGGTAGGTGGCTCTCTGTTACCCATCCGGCCCACAATGTGTCACTCAGACACTACAGTTATGCCATTATGGACCACCACCCCCTGCAGCTGTTCCTGCCTGTGTGTCACTGTGTGTGTGTGTGCAGGGGGGATTGATTACCAAACTACTTGTTTACCTAAGCCTCAGTTTAACTTCAGTGGAACTGTATACATGTTGTACAATATAATTATACTCCAAATGAAGAACACAGCTTAGAGACTTTCACAATCAAGTAACGGCATCACAGCAGTGCTAAATCGAGATCTAGTGAGATCAAACCAACATGAAGTCAAAAAATAGTGCAGGTAGATCAAAACAGTGACATCTTTTGTTTCAATTGGGGGGGGGGGGGCACCTCACTGTATTTGGTGCTTTGTCATTCATTGTAACGTCAATGCTGGTAAACACACACTTTATTGTACTTCCGGTGTTTTGTTGGGTTTGGTGGTGGGTTTTTGCTCTGGTCATGTGTTTGTTCTTGTGTTCGTGTTGTTTGCGTTGGGTTCATTCAGAATAGTCATAAGGAGTCTCCGACATACAGACACACAGTGAAGCACTGCCTCAGACCGAATGTCTTCGGTGTGTTTGTGTGGTACCTTCTCTCCCTCAGGACAGTAGCCTTTGACAAAGTCCTCACACACTTCAGCTTTGCGGGACACGTAGACATGACTGTAGGGACAGTCACTGTTGTTACAGATTCCCTTCAGGAAGTAGGAACACACCGGCATCTAGAGAGGGAGTCAGACAAAAATATGTAATCTGAACCAGAGAAATTGTTCATAGTACTCGACAAAGAGGTATTCTATCACAAATGTACAAATTCTACAAAATGAAATCAGAATCAGAATATAGACCAACAGGAATTTATGTGAATTATACTTGAACTTCCTTTTGTTATGTGAAAATATAATTATTCATCTGAGTTGTGTTGGAGGGGCTACTTTTCTCATATATTCTGGGACTACCCAAGACTCCCAGATTATTGGCAAAATGTCCCAAAAGAGATTGAATTGATCTGGGGTATCAATCCGACTCGAGAAATGGTTAGGATGGTTAATGTCATGGAGAAGATGACAGTGTCGCTGTTTTGTTTTCCTTATGTTCTCCACCAAGATCATCTCCCCGTGACAACACAGAGAGAGGAGGGCTGATGAGGGAACGGGATTACATGAGATTATTATTACTATGCGCTCTCAGACCACACCATCGCCATGCACAGTTCAGGCGCGTCCCGTGTGCCAAGCAATCTGTCACACTGAGCAGCTAAATGACCTTAATTGCAGTTGAAAGCGGCAGAGTGAGAGTGAATGTGTGTCTTGACAGCATGTGAGCGGGTATGTGCAGAGAGATCCGCTGTTTGGTGCACGTGGGGAGTCTGGTGGAGGCCGGTCTAAATATACCTCTAAGGGGGTTCGGTGGAGAAAGATGGGGGGGCGGAGTGTGAGAGGGACTCCTCCTTGTTGGGATGGGATCAGTTCTACCTAATTAACCGCTACAGAAATATTTATCCAGGCCGCAGCTCGTCCAGCTCTCATGATGTGTTTATGTGCTCTGGATGTGTGCACAGACTGGGCCAGTGGTGGAGGGAGGAGGAAGAAGGGGGTGGTGTTCCTGGGTGTAGGGTGGTAATGCCAGGGGAGCAGGCTTGGGGGTCTGGTTTCGAGGTATTTGTGGTAGTGGGGGGACAGGAGGGTGAGGTGCAGGACTCAAGATGGGGCCTTGCCTGGATTAGGTTCGGAGGGCTGCTGGGTACATAGCCCTGCACCCCCCTCAAATCAACCCCACTTCTCCCCAAGACCCCCATAAAGTCCTGTTCAAGAGGTCCACATGAAATAAGAGTGGGAGTATCCTGAGGGACGGGCCAAAGGTTGGGGGGGGGGGGCTGTTAGAGAGGTGGCATTACAAACAGACAGCTGGGCTCTCAGCACTTACAGGCAGCAGTGTGACAACCAACACAGGTGCAGGGCATTGTGTGTGTGTGTGTGTGTGTGTGTGTGTGTGTGTGTGTGAGGGTGAGGCAAGGCACCTGTTCTAGGGTTGTTTGTCTCAAGGAAAAAAAAAAACTTTCCCTTTTTGAGTGGCTACACTTTCCCCTAGATGGGCAAGAGCACACACACACACACACACACACACACACACACACACACACACACACACACACACAAACACACACACACACACACACGTGTATAGAGCTCCCAGGTGACACAATGTGATACGAGAGTCGAAACGACAAGTCTGGACTAATACGTCCAAATTCTCAATTTCAATTTGGAGGCCCAGTTTGTTTCAAGCTACATGGAGGAACAACGTCCTCGGATCTGAGAAGTCGTTGAGGAGGTGGAGTGACACGGACTCCGCATCAATAAAAATAAATCACATTATCATTTATAGCAATATGTTTGTTTCCACATTGTTTTATACCACTGCATGTAATTGCTGTTTTACGCTGACTTACTTTTGATATATTTGTCCTGTTTGATTAGTGTAAAACCAGTTAAAGGTACTGGGTTGTTGGCTGACTGGTTGGTTGAACTTGTGGTTACATTGGTTGTTGTAGATATTTCAGTTTATAGACATTTATTAGTTCAGAGATCCATACAGTCTGTAATTCAATAAACTGGTTTACTGTCCAGTCCTATTCAGACTTTGGTTTGCTGGAGTCGAGTTTGGGCCGTTTGATAACTCAATATTATAAAACCTTCAGCAGAATCATGAATAAATAATATTCACTGAAAAAAAGCAAAAGTTAAAATGATGGTTTCAAGAAAATTGTGATTAAAAGCAACAAAATGAGCTGTTTTTTGTTTTGTTTGAGTTTTGTCAGACTGAACGCACAACAGGAATACAGTTCATTGAACTGACTCACACTTGGCAAACATATATCACACTGTGAAGTATTTGTGTTTATATTTTTAGAGCTTGATTAACCTGGAAATTATTTTCTACAGTCAATTTATTGATAAATGCTCAAGTTGACGTATTGAAAATTTGTTGTTTCAGAAGTTGGAACTAGCAGTCAACATTTAATCATTTAGCAGAATTATTTTTGACATTGACATTTTAAATGATCTGTCCATTGACTAAATATCGTGATATTAACGTCAGTCATATCACCTAGTCCTATACTGACACCTGTGCTAAGCTCACATATTGTTTTATTCAGCGGTGAACACTGACACAGATGCACACATTCACATGGAAGGAGGTGATGAGGGAGGAGAAAGCAAGAAACACACCCAGATTCATCCTGCAGGTCTGTAAATGGAACAGGTGACTAAGTTCTAACCTTCAGGCTGCTCGTTTACCGGTAAGCCCCTCCCCTGTACCCCCCGTTGGGTAAAGTCTTCCTCACTCCTTCCCGTGTCATGGAAACAGGAGCCGTGCCAGAACGCAAATACGATCCACGGTGACTGTACCCAATAGTGTGTCATCGTACACTGAGGCCAACCCTGGCCTTTGCAATGAAAACCCATAAAACACTACGTTGTCCAAAATCTAGGTCGTGTGTGGCTCTCTTACCTTCTCCTTTGCCACCTTATGGGAGAATGGGCAGGTCCCGTCTGCCTGCTTGCACGTCCCTCGCAGAAACCTGCACATAAACAACGGAAACGAGCCTGAGAAGCCAATAGAGCTGCTGCTTCTGGAAGTGTTTTTGCCCATTGTGTCATTTGAAAGTTTTCTTTTAATGATATCCTCAACAGAGAAACACAGCAGTCTTATGTATAATGTAACTGTAGGCTTCTGTTATGATGTTTATCCCTCAGCTTGGTATGGTTAACACCTCGGTTGCTGAATTTATACACAATGGATTCAAACTGGTTTAAACTGTGTAATCTCGCAGTTTTGACTTGACGTTAACAGCAGCCGCATCATCATTTTAAACCTGATCGGATGTTTTGTTCATTTCTATGCATTTATTGAAAAGCAACCGTTGAGAGGTGGCAGGTCATCAGGGGGGGGAGGGAGATGGGGAATGACCAGCCTGAACCTTGACAAAATGGGACTTTCTTGTGCGTTTATGTTACCTGGTGCAGACGGCAACCTTGTCTGGGTCGTGGATGTAGGGACAGCTGTTGCCGCGGTTACACTTGCCGAAGCGGTTGTAGTACATGCAGTACTGTTTCTGCTGCTTCTTCTGACGAGCGTGTCTGATTATGGCGAGGCTCCGCTGGACTGCACGGCTTGTTTCACAAAACACAGACAAACCACAGGAATCCACGGATCAATAATAAACAGCTCGTGGAGACTAAAGAGGACAACTTGAAAGCCGGGATTACAGTTTCAACTCTCACTTCTGTGTGGAGCTTTGGGTAAATGTATCCACCATATGCTAATTTTAATTTTAAAAGATTACTCCTGGCTTTACAGTCCTCAGTTGACAGTGATGAAAGGCAGTTAATAATGGGGGAGGGCGAGGGGAGGATCAAATGACAAAGTCTTGGCTAGATTTGATTTCATGATAGTGCAGTTGTATGAAGGGAGCTAGCAGGATGAGATGAAGCAGGTCGGTGGTGTGAAAAGCTTACCTGGCTAAATGACGAGTACTGGAGGGTCGGTGGAAAGCAGGAATCATGGATGAGAACTGGGCGCTGCTGGAAGACCTTCCTAAATGTGGAGAAAAGGGACACATGAACAATTGAAATGAAGTTTAAAGGCATTCTGTGTTCAGTTTTCTGTTGAATCTAGCAAACAATACCCACAGTACTTCAGCACAAATGGGTTTGCGCACTGGGTTTGTTGTTTTTGTCCCACAGATGCAGCAAAATTATTTTTTACAAAATAAGAAACCTGCTACCTCATGTAAATGTCCAGATTCAATAAAGAATGGTGGAGGATTTCATAAAATTCCATACTCAGTGTTTGCTTTTATATTGATTAATATTTCACATCTTCATATAAATATTTCATATGTTGTACTTGATTTGGGTTATTGACATTACAAATAGATAATAGACAAGTTTAATATGATTATGTTATTGGAGTGGCACTATTTCACCATGACTTGTTGAATCATGTAGATTCCTAATAAGTGTTTAATTTTGATTCATGACATTTCTATATAAAAACACCACCACATAAACAGAAATTCGAATACATGTGTTTCTTGTGCTGATAAGTGTGCAAGAAGTAACCACTTTCTCTATGAAAGCACAACTACGAGAACACACTCCTCATGTGCAGACTGCAAATAATGATTTGGGAGAGGAGATGGAAGTACAGAGTGAAGTATATGAAGTATAATCAAGCATATAAACAGCTTTACTAGTGTTTTTCACTAGTACCAATATGATACAACGTCCTGGAGCAAGTTCTACAATGATCTGACTCCTCCTAACTGACTTATGTTGTGAAATGTTACCACAATATTACAAGCAATTACTTTTACATGGTGAAGAAGGCATGGATACATATTTGAAAGGAGAGTAGAGGTTAGGTTAGTCTTTATTTTGATTTATTCACCATTTTTTCAAATGTAGTCATCTTACACGTCCTGATGGTGTTATTAAGTTATCAAGTAAGTCTTATCTAAAATAGAACATTAATACTTTTATAACTATTCACTTCAGATATGATGGACTGAACTGAAGCTGTCTGAGTGAATGTTTGTGCAGCCAGATGCAATAACAACCTGATACGTGCCTGGTTATTTATACTGTGGTGGTTTGACACATTGCTGCCAAAGCCAAACGTGACGTCCATCTCTGTCTGAGAGCATCATAAACACTATGTACCCAATGCACTCCACAAACACTGGAGGGAAATGTAGTGGTAGTGGAGAAGAGGACAAGGAGGCAAAGAGGTTGTGGTTAAAGATGGCAGTTGATCTTATTCAGACCTCTCATTTTGAAACTTTTTTGGCTGTGAAGGCTCTCATCAAGTGTGAGCGCTCTGGTGTGATTTAAGCAGAGCAGAATTACAGGCTGGTGGCTCCAGACCAAGAACAAATGTGTAGCTCGCAGGGGAAAGATGTGAAATCACAACTCCTGCTTGGAAGACACCTGTGGTGTGTTTCTGGCGGATGCAGGAATGTGTGTGTTGAGATGCCGGTCACGAGTTGAACAGAGTGGAGCTCTTCAATTTCACCTGCAGGTGTAGTTGCTACAGAATGTGTACAACAGAGAAGTGTGAAGGAGGTAGAAGCAGATCCGGGCTTTAATCTGCAGCGTCCAGTTCTCCAGACCCTCCCCCTCGCTGCTCTGACAGATGACAACTTTATTATTTCAGATGGCAAATCCAGCCAGCTCCCGTAAGTCTATTAGAGAGCATGTGGACAGAGCTGCAGCCACAAACATGAATAAACAATCCTTTATCACAGACTCACTGCCATGTACTCGCAGTGTAGGGCCATGTCCTGAATAGGGCAGGGTATCGAACCGCAGTACATTTTTGGTACCGCTGAAATGTGTCTGTAGCGCTGACTATAGAGTCCTAAGTATCAAATGCTCGTATTATATGACTGGTCGGATTCTTATTTCTCGACAGTTCCTGATTTAGATGCCGTGTTTTATCTTGTCAAAATCCTTGTACAGCAGCTTGTGTGTAACCATCATTTAAGTAGTTCTGTGACTTTTGTTAAATGAAACAAGGATTGATTTTATTTTATTTTGAATCAGTGGGAATTTTTTTCAGTTTGTGTGTTGGCCTGGTCCAGTTATAATACACTGCCAGAAAGGAGAGACGATGTGACACTTTACATAATGCATTTATTGCTCATTACTTCTTTCAAAAGGCAGAGCTCCGACAGTAAACAGCCACTGGTTGTGAGCACAGCTGCTGTCCTGCCTGGCTGTGCTGACTGAAGTCGTAGCTGTGGATCTGTCTATTTCTTGGACTATAGCTGTATTTGTGGTTGAATCTACGATGCTATGGATATGGCTTCGCTAGCTGTACTGTGGCTACTCTTTACTGCCCCTATTAACATTAGCCAAGAAAGCATTGTTAAGCCACACAAGATTTGAACCCGCAGTGCTTCTATCAGATATGACCGATGTGATACCAAACACCCAGCAGGAGTTCAGGAATACAGTTGCTTCAATACGACGCTCACTACTTCTACTTCTTTATTATAATATAACTCAGGCTTTCTTTATGCATCAGAGTGAATGCAAAAGTATTGCAAGAGAACAATGTAAATACTTATCAAGTTTTCTCTTGATAAGTATTTACATTGTCATTTTTTCATGTCCACACCTTCACTGTGAATTACCACTGTGCTGTAATTGTCATCTTTGATTGAGAAAAAAATAGATGTACTGCCACAAGTCAACCGCGGAACTGCACAAAATCTGCACAGCATGTTGTCAGAGTTGTCAAAGACCATTAAAGTGACGGACAGAGTACCTGTTCGGTTGATGGACATGTTGGACGCCACGGTGCGGGACAGCTTATTGGCTGACACCCGGTACAGGGAACCACGAATCCAACACATGCCGCTTCCTCTCCAGTGCTGAGAGGATGACGGGTGTCTGTCGTGGGGAGCTCGCAGGCGGCTCTGAAGGAAACTCCTAAGAGGAGGAGGGACGGAGGGAAAAAATAAAAACGCAGAGACAGACAGATGAAATAAGGGATAAGAAAACATCTTGAACTTTAAGTTATACATTCACTTAAAGAATAATTCCAGTTTATTACAACTTGAATGATTGTAATTGTCCGTTAAGCTCAGTTTACAAACTGTTAAATATTCAGTCATGCCATTCTTTGAGCTGGAATGATATTATCTGCTCATCCCTCCCTCAGTTCCATCCCTCTTTTGCCTGTCTTCCCTCAAGCTCTTCCACTATATCTCCCCTCCTCACGTTTCCCATCCTCTAGTCTCCCCTCCTCCCTCCCTTCCTCCCTCTCTCTCTCCCTCCCATGTCACAGCACTCTGTTAAATTGCTCCTCTAATGGAAAGGACGGCAGTGTGGAAATGGAGAGAATTGAAAAGAGGAGAGGAGGAAATCAATGAGATAATAGGCAGGGCAGGGGGCCAGGGCAGCGAGGTTGGCCCCTACACTGGAGCGTAGAGACCACACACACACACACACTGTTTCACAACACACTCCTTCTACAGTATGTACAGTACACACAATCACAGGCCTCGACACACACATGCTCACCATTCAGAAGTCACTCAGTCGACTTGTGTATGTGCGAGCCCGGAGCGTGTATGGGGCTGCTGGTGGGGCGGTGCAGGGGTTATGGCGATAAATTGCGCTGTCCTGTCACTTCTATTTGGGGCGGATTGGGGCTGGTGTGCAGGGTGCCGCTGGAGGTAATTTGCTGCCGTATTTCAGATGGGCTGGAAATGGGTTTAGAGCGAGAGTTCATGCCTCCCATTACAGAGAAAAGAGAGGGTTACCCCGAATGCACGCCGCGCACAAAACAACTGACACGGACGCTTAACACGCTGCAGCCGGAGGAGAGCTGCTGCACTGCTGCAAATAAGAAAAAAAACGGAGCAAATATCAGCCATCAGCTGCGTTCATGTACGCGGCCTATTTGACTGCACGCCATAACTCAGCAGCACAGACACTCAGTTTCACTGATACAAGATCAGTGGCTGCCCTACACAGGGCAACTGCAGCCAGGGGAGCTGTAATGGAGGCTAATGTTGGAGCGCTGACTGCCACCCAGGGAGGCTTAAACAAGGACCGGGCGGCCCGGGGAGCCACAATGGAGGTTAATGGGGATATGACATGAACAGTTAACACAGACGGCAGTTAACCCTGACACAGGGCTGCAGTCAGGGGGGGTGACCGAGGGTGTAACACTGCGTTATGTTTTCTCACTGGGTTTGTATGTTTGAGTCCGAACCTCAGAGTAGTTGTCTACTTTCACATATTTCTGTTTACTACGGTTTCAATTTGTGGTATATTTACATATTTTCCTGACCAAAATGCAGCTGTTTTTATATAATTGTTTGATATTTGCCATGAAATATACCTCTGTGAAGGAACACGTAAGGTAAGATCACAGAGGATTGCAACGGAGTCAATACAAACACCTGCCAAATCTCAACAACGTGTTGTGCAGCACTGCACATCAAACAAGACTGGTTAATCCAACGTCATGTTCTCCACCTCCATGCAGATGGAGAAGCATGTTCCAGCCGGTACAATCTCAGATGTCATCTGCTATTGTCTGACTACAATTTTAATTAATTTTAATACAATTAAAGACGGCATTTCGGCCAATGTGTTCCACCTCTTTTGCTCTCCACACGGACCGTTTACCTGCATGCAACCAAAGCCCGCTCAAAGATGATTGGTCAATACTACCCGGACTACAAACAGAACACTTCCCATACCAAAACCCTGTCCCTTGCCTACAGATTGTGCATTCACAGTGATTGTATGTATTTTCGGTCAGCGTGTGCTGCAAGCCTCATTTGTGCATAAAGGAAGTTCTCAGACTTCTGTGCGACTGGACATACAGTGCATAATGTGAATGAGTTTCACCCTCAGGCCGAACACCATTAGTGAAAACCTTTGCAATAATGTAATCTGCTCCTGCAGTGAGAGAGGAAGGAAGAACAGAAGCAAACAGTGGAAACAACATACGAATCAAACCATCAAGTAAGTAATAACATCGAGTAGCTGTTTTTCCTCTCTGTCTCCAGACTCCCCTTGACCTGTTCCCAGTGATGCCCTTGACCTCCAGAGGATATCCGTTATCAGAGACCCTCCAGGCTCAGTGGATGCACAAATCCTCTCTTGCTGGACAACCAAGTTGTTTCAGGGGGGAGCCCTTTCAATGTTGAACGCTGCACAGATACTGTACACCACTGCCTTTCTTTCTCCTACAAGGCCTGAGGGACACATCCAAACACATCCAAATCACACTGCTGATCTATCCACAGCTGCACTAATCAATATTTTCTATATTATTTTCTATTAATGGCTTAAACGACAACACGTAATGCAATAAGAGCTGATGGAGACGAAACCACAGCTAAAATCAGAGAGAACATATTGAACATGTTCGCATGAACAAATGGTGATAATATCTCAGAGGTGTTTGTTTTTCAGGTTGTTTAGAGTTTTTGACCCCCCCCCCCGAAAAAAGAGAGAAATTGTGAAAATGGGCCGTACAGCAAAGAATATAAACTGAAATTTAGAGTCAAGTAAAATGTACAGGGCAGTCCAAACAACACACATAGTCTGGAGTGCAGAGCCACAAAAAATGTGTCACTGTCTAAAAGTTTTCTGTATTTCTTAATTCTTTATTTTCTAGCAGGACAAACAGAAAAGTAACATTAAATACAATAAAATCAAATGTGCGGTCAGTTCAATTTCTGATTGATCGATTACTCAACTAATTGTTTCAGCCCTGAAGTACAATCTCTGCACATTTATTAAGTTGTGTTGTAAAAGGTCACAGTAAAAGAACATTAACTCCCCAAAAAGAAAGGTACAAATATGTCGAGAAAAGGAAGCAATGAAGGAGGGGGGCAAGGGCATGCACACACTCCCCTGTGACTAGTCTTCACGTCCGTGTGTGTGTGTGTGTGTATACAGGCAGGTGTGTGTATGTGCCCTGCTCTGACCATGCGATGCACAGATAAAGGAGCGCGCGATTCAGCACTAACGCTGCTGTTGATGAATGATCCAACTTTTGTTTTAGTGACAGGGAAGAATTTGGAGGGTCGCACGGCTGCTCAGAATAATGCTGCCCTTGTCTATTTGTCTGCAACCCAAGCATTAGTAAGCTCATATTGGGAAACAGTTACCCTTGAAACAGAGCGCAGCAAAAACAGTCATCTGGCTAATTCCAACAGTAAGGACTGCTGCTCTCCTTTAGGCACTTAAAGGAAACCAAAGCAGTGTCATTACGCATCACGATCCCATCAAATCCAACTTAAAGGGAGCCGACTGTAATGGACAAAATCCTCTTTTAGGGTAGAAAGTAACATTAAGAAGCATCCCAGAGAGCATTTGTGTAGAATACAGTGTGAACAGCAGCAGGAGAAGATCATAACACACGACTGTAGGTGACGGGGAGATGACTAATGTGATAAGTAATGAGTAAATGAATGAATTGGGGTATGAAAGGCAATGAATGGGGGAGTGAATGCGGGAAAAGAAGGACAGAAGTGAAGAAGAGGGAGCGCTGCTTCACTTTATTGCCCAGTCTCTTACATCCTGTACTGATCGATACTGAAGCACTAAAGGAGATGAGCGCCTGGACCGAGTGTGTGTGTGTGTGTGTGTGTGTGTGTGTGTGTGTGCCTATGTGTGTGTAGATGTATACACTCAGGAACAGAATTCTTATTTGGTTCCCGCCGTATTAGAGGCGATGCCAAAAATAAGTTGAAAAAAAAGGATGCAAGTAGAAGCCAAGAAATAAGGACAAGAATTAGAGGATTCTTTCTCTAAATATGTTTACATTTATTTGAATACAAAACGATTAAATAGAAAGAAAGAAAACAAAAAGAAAGAACAGCAACAGAGCAAACGCATGGATATAGAAAATGAAAGAAGGGACAGCGGAGAGAAGAATGGGGAGGGTGTGAGAGAGATGAAGGGAGGTGGGGCTGTAATTTATCCTCCAGTGTGCATGCTTTACGGCTTTCTTAATTCAACTCCTGCTACTATTAATGGAGTTAATGTTGAGATTATATCTATTTTCCGGTGACGGGGGTTGAAATACTGCAGCCATTTCCCCCGCCCCTTCAAACTGCCGCCCAGCACTAAATCACCCGCCACGCTCGTTATGGCTGAAAACAGGTAACAGCATGGCATGCTGGGTAGGGAAACCTGACTTCCTGCGGGCCTGGCAGCAGGAAATGTCTGAGACTAGCTGGTTGACAGTGATGTTTCAGTAAGTGTGGTGTGAAAACATACAACTGATTTCATTTTCCTCCTAAGTGTTAGATTGATTTGATCGATCTTTATCGCCGTCTTTACATTTTTGTTTAACGTTTGAATTGTCTCTGTGTTCAAAAGGTGCTAAACACATGAAGTTGCCTTTCCTAATCAGACAGGTCCTGACTACAGACTGGTGTGAATGTCAGAGTAGACAATGTTTGGGCCCTGTGTGCTCTTTTTGCTCTGGGCACTGAGTTTGATCTGTAGTGGAAGAGGAGTTTTGGGTTAGTACTCCATGGAGGTCACTATCAAACACTGGTCTCTTCAATAGTTCCAAAACAAAGAAAATAACTGATGCAACATAACATCTCTGTCGATTTCTATAGTATATATAAAAGAAAAAAGACTGCCTCACAACGCCTACAAATGTTTCAAATCTTTGTCATATTTGTACTCAGGTCTATAATAAGTATCATCTCTGCTTGGAGGTAGAAGTATACTTCAATATCATCATATTTTGAATTTTAGTGGAATCGATGACATGATCATATAGTGTTATTATTCCAATAACTTTAGTCCAAATGAAGGATTAGTTAAAACAAATAAATTAGTTAAGGTTCATGTAAAAGAACAGCTTGATTTTTACTCAACTTTAAAACATACATTTACCTTAGAGTCCTACATTAAACATTATAATAATGTAATTTAGAATCCATACAGGCTGCCTGGCTTAAAGACATTGGGAACCTCTGAACCACATTGCAAAGCTGGGTCTGATTTTTCTTTTTAGATGCATTGCCCTATGAGAGGGGTTCAGCTATGAGCAGGCACAGAGATAAGAGCAATAAGAGCAGAGAACATATGAGGACAGGGATCAGTGGGTCTGATAGGCCAAAGATGAAGAGCAGCACTCAGTAGTTAAGAGCAGAGAATATGAGCTCATGCTCCACTCAATAGCTTCAAACTGATAAAAGTGGAGGTCTTTGGAGTTAAACAGATAGATAAGCATGAGAAAGGAGTGCAATGGCGAATGAGGGTGAGGGTGGGGGGTGATCCACTATCTCTGGGGACCCAACCTGTCCCCCTCCCTCCCTATCTCCTTCCTCACTTCTACACACTTGGTGATATTTCACAAGATGTCACGGGGCTCAAATTGAAAATCCCTTGATGAATCAATATTTACTGCAGCAGCTAAATGAATAGTAATAAGTCACCAGAGGCTGAGTCCAGCTACAGTCCTGGCCCCCCTGTCTCACCAAATCTGGATTACACAAATGAACCCCCCCATCACCAACACATATACGCAAAACACAAATGCACATAAGCACAAAAAAGCATGAATTATGAGGGGACACCCACACATACCCAACCAAAAAACACCTTAAAGAGTAAGTTCACGCAAATTACAAGAAGATATTTTGCGCTCAACACTGCAGATAGTTTCATTATTTTATGCTCAGGTTTTGTGAAACCTGCCTCCGAGATTTTTGATGACACTGCAATTTCATGGGATTGCGTGGAATCCAGTTTGTGTCGCTCAGAAGAGCAACGGGAATCTTTGGGAATCTCAGGATTCCATTTCATTTAGATTTTTGGGGGGTCATGATTTCATTAGGAGTTGATTATCTTGATTCTTGATTAAATAAATAGAGAAGGGGCACCGTTTTCAGGCTCTTACTCCAGTGCATGGTGTGCCAAACCATGCAATCCTGTTTCAAGTCCACTACATACAATATGAAGCATTAGTGGCAGTTAAGCTAACTGGTCTTGATGATCACTGTCCGACCGAACACAAGAAAGGAGAGAGGAAGGAGAGGGAGGTCTGTGAAAGAACTTCTGGAGAGACACACTACAGATATTTCTGAGTTTTCAGGTGTTATTGTGTTATTTTTCAATGCTTTAAGAAGCACAAACAACATAGAATTGACCATCATTGTACAGGAGCGGCAACACACGTTTCAGAGGTGGTGATCTCAGAACTCAGAACATAAACTGACCCCCCCACTGACACCACACCAATTGTAAATTCAATGACAACGAAAGGAGGATTTCCAGTGATTACCTCATTACATCGTTCACTGTTAATATTTTATATCAAAATATTCACATTACTCATTTTCCACAACTTTGAAAACGATCAATTGTTTTAAGTTTAAGTGCCAAACGTTCACTGGTTCCAGCTTCTCGAATATGGAGATTTATATTATAAATAGAATATCTTTGAGGTTTGGGGCGGTTGGTTGAATAAACAAAATCAATTTGAATATGTCACCTTGAGGTGTAGCATCCTGCTATAAAGATTTTTCAATTTACAGACAACTGATTGCTAGAAAAACAACAATCAACTGATTTATTGATAATGAAATTACTCATTAGTCGCTCCTGTATGAGCATAATGATACATAGAATAGACAGAGGCGCATTTACGCCACTTTCAACCCTGTGTACTGTGGTGTGTGTGCGAGTGAGAGGCAGTCTAGTCATCTCACAGTCAGTTTCCGGGAAGAGCATCTTGTTAATTCTCTACACATTAGCAGATCATCAAAACCAGCCACAGCAACCTGTTCAGAGCTTTCACAATCACAGCATGCAACCACTGCAGGGAAAGAAGCTCAACACCACTTGGTCAATAATCATCATCGTAGTGTGTCTTTATTGTAGTGATAAAGCCGTGAATAAGGCATTCATTTCATGTCCGTCACCCAATAACCACCCCTATTATAGTTGATCAGTTTCATATAATTTATAGATAAAGTGAAATTATTTGGATTTTCAACTATTTGTCAGACAAAACCAGCAGTTTGAAGATTTGTGATGAATATTTCACTATTTTATAACAATTTAAAGAGTGAATTTGTCAAAAACAAAACAAAACAATTTAGAGATTAACCACAAATGAAATGAATCATTAGTTGCAGCCCTGCTTCAGATACTGCGTGTGTGTGTGTGTGTGTGTGTGTGTGTGTGTAGATAAGTCACTCAGTGGTGGATTCAACCTCAGGTGAGAAAGTGAGAATGATAGAGAAATGAGTGCTGAGACAGAGGGGATGAAAGTTAGATGAATGAGGGGAGGGGGAAGAAGAAGAGATGGGAGTTGTATTGACATTAAGAAACAGACCCACCCACCCTTCCCCTCTCTCTGTGTCTGTCCTGGGTGAGAAGCTTTCCCTGCTGGTGTAAATTAATGTGAGGAGCACAGTGGTGTAAATGGTTTATTCTCTGGGTTATCTACTGTGTAAAAATGAGCCCCATAAATTTCCGACCTCTTCCACTCATGCTGCACATGACGGTGACATAAAAGACAGGGCGCTGCTCTGCACTAAAGGATGTTAGCCATCGAGACGCATTAAAGCCAGACCTGCAGGAGGCGTGCGTGTATTTGTCTTTGGTAACGTGGATTACCTGGCAGACTGGATCCTCTTCGCTCTCCAAGAGAGGGCGGGGTTGTAGTGGAGGGTGTGCGCGGTGCTGGTGCCCGGGCGGGTCACCATCTTGTAGCGCGTCCTGAACACCCGCTGAGAGGCGGGGCTACGGTGGGAGGAGGAGGCGGGACCTGAGGACAGCAAAGCTGACTGATCAGTATGTAAATCTGCAAATGAAAATCTGATGACACACAGAAGCAATAGTTAAACATCCAAATGCACATATACACATCATTTTGAAGGCATAAAAGTGTGCATACACACAGACACACACAAGTTTGTCTGAGGACTCTGGCAGGTGTGCTCTTTAATAAGCTTCACATATAAAAATGAGAGGGAATAACAAAGGCAGAATTTTTATGAGCCTAATAAATCATATCCTCTGTCTCTTTCCTCACTGCCTTCATCCCTCCTGCCTGGTCTCCCTCCCTCCCTCCTTCTCACTTTAAGTCTCATTCGTTATATCATTTTACAGATTCATCAGAGAAGGGGCGTAAGACTAGAGAGATCGGAATAGAAAAAAAAAGAGGACTAAGTGTTTTTATTTATTTATTTATTTGGCTGTGTATCCATCATGTTGTTTTATGATGGCCTATGCTGGCTGACGGACTCGCACAAAGAACGGAATTTGCATTGTGGGTCGTCCAAGTCCCTGTTCACATCAGTTTAACAAGATCAAAGACTACATGGGCCAGGAGCCTCTCTACTGAGGTCGGAGCTGTAGGAGCAGTGCGAGTATTTGTAGAGGTTTGTGGCAAATACAACTCTTAAAGAAACAGTGAAATAAAAAATATGATTCCCAAGTTCTAATCTGCATTAACTGGTCAGTCATCTCTTGGTTTATGCCAAGTATGTCTTCTCTTTCTATTTTATATCAAAATCCCTCTTTTCTTCTCCTGTACAACGTTACGGCTAGCTGACTCTTCCCTTCATATATAACTGCACTTGACTGTTAGCTAGCAGAGCAGTAGCATAGCAGGTGTGTCCTCCACTTTTCTTACTGTGCACATTATATCAAATAACTTTTAATAACAACAAGCCCTTCTCTCAAATGAGTCCTGCCAGAATAGTTTGGCTACTCTCTGGGTTTGATTGCAACCTGTCTGACCCGACATCCTCTCATCCTTTATAGGGCCCCCATGTTTCCAGATCTCAGCAATTCCCTTGGTGTGTACAATATTAACATTGCCAATAGACATAGTGGCCAAACTGACATGAGTAACGTCCGAGATGTAGTAAACCGGAAATGTCTTTATCATCAAGCTTTCTCACGCGTGGATTAAAAGCTTTGTGGCTGCACGGTACTTCATGAAGGTTATACCTTCCACTACTGTGGCCTGAAAAGCAAGATGTAATGCAACATGAATTAGTTGCTCACCGTATTCATTTAAATTATTCCACCTAAAAAAAAGATGTCATCATCTGCACTTCCTCTTCCCCTTCTACCAATCATTCACTGTGGTGGTGAGTGACAGCACTCTGTCTTCCCAATGAGTAAAAGAGACAGAGTGAAGAGAGGTGTGAAGGAGGGATAACAAATGAGTTTATGCACCCGGTGAGGAGCTCATTTCCTATCACCTCTTTCACAAGTCTTTAATTGCCTATTGTCAGGATTGTTGCCGTTTTAATTAGCGTCCAATAACAAACCGTGACCACGAGGGCCACGGTGACAAACAATAAAATGATTCGATTTCCACTTCTACACATTTCAGCTTCTCTCTCCACTCCTCCCCCTCACTCTTCCTCCCCCCGGGCGCTGGTTTCATTTGTCAGCCGGGATGCAGCTCTGGATCAGCCGGAGAATTCATCTCAGACAAACATTTACTGTTGAACAAATCACTGCGAGCTGGGGGGCTGCCGAAATACTGACTGTATGTTTAGGACACACACACACACACATAGAAACACACACTGTGCCTTGCACATGTACGTATAAAGGTTCTATATAGGGTTGTAATTCTATGTTATAGCATTCTGATTGGCTGGCAGCCGTCTGTTTAATACTCCGTTAGCAGATCATAACTTTCACTAAAACTGACGACAAACAAACTGAACAATGGATTATGATTGGATGGATCCTGATAGGCGTTAATAATGGGGGGGAATGTTTGCCTTCGCCCTAATTCACCTAATCTTGTGTTATCCCTTACTGATCATTTACTCATGATGTGATCACATTGTGTAATTGTTTACAAAATGTTTGTGTTGTACAAATGAAAGCGTACTGGGTCTGATTTCTGATTTTGAACATTTTACTGGCCACTTTACTAGCTGGGACCTGGGAACACAACGTAACACAAGCGGTCAGACGATCAGATGAGTTTTAAACAATCCCCCAGGTTAACTCAATTTATTTGGAAGAGTGAAAGAAGGCAAATGGTAAAATTTCTGCCCGATCTTGAAACATCCATCACAGTTTACAGGATGTCACCCTGCTTCAACTTTGACCTGAGTTATTGTGCACTCGAAGGTTTCTTGTGCAATGAGGGTATATTACCAACATTTCATGTGCACTCACTTTCTATTATACTTTCAAATAAAATGTTTTATATGATCTGGCTAAACGGTTTCTTTAAAGCCTGTCTGATCGTCTTACTGCTCATGTTTCTTATCCTGTTTGAGATCCTTTTAGCGTTTATTACCACGTTCCCAGGTCTCAGCAATTACTTTAGTGAGTACAATGTTTTAAGAAATGAGAGCCAAAACTATGAAAATAAAACCACTTTGTGATAAACTGGAGTTCTCCTTTAATGACCAATAGTTATTTCAAAAATAATATAGTTATTAATATAGTGATACTGATTTCAACCATATCACTAGTTCTGAGGGTGAGAAAGGTGTGCGTTATGAAACAGAGAGCTAGAGAGGAATAAAGAGAGACAGCGCAAGAGAGAGCACATGGGTGGAGGTGGGGAGGGGTTTGTACAGGATTAGTTGCCTGGCTTGTAGTCACTTTTTCTCCCACAATCCATCGGTATTGCAGTCAGAGCTATTTGGGAGTCCTGGCAGATGACAAATAGGGCTTGTCAAAGGTGCTGCCACGATTCCCACCCTGCAGCCTCGTACACCCCCCCCCCCCCAGCGTCCCTGAACTGCACCTCAATCTGCCTCTGAACCCTCGTTCCTACATCATGACACCCGCTGTGTCCATCACGATGTCACACAGCTGTTCCACCTTGGCTACTGTTTAATGACATCTATAGTGAGCTGTACTGTTGGTGTGTATCCCTCAGTGTGTGTGTGTGTGTGTGTGTGTGCGTGTGTGTGTGTCAGCAGGGATGGATGGACGGTGTTGCTCTGATTGTAAACCACTGCAGGTTGTGCTGGTTGAGTGGCTCTGGGAGCAATGGGGTCTCAATCTTCCACTATAGGACCATGACCAATGAGCATGTGAACACACACACTCACACATAAACACACACACTTACTCACACATATACACCTGGGGTCTCAATCTTCCCCTAATAGACCTTTGACAGTGGCCTGCCTTACAATGTGGGGGGAGCGAGCAAAGTGGCGCCCTGTGCTGTGAAGACACCGTTTGCAGACGCATGCAGCTCGCACGGCGTCCATCCATCTCTCGCTGACTCGCTGCTGTGAATCCACAGATAATCTACTCTAGTCGCCTCACACTGCACACCTCGCTCCCCCTGCAAGTAGCCTTCCAGCCACAGAGTCACATTAAAGGGTTGGTTCAACACATTTTCTCATCCTAGTGGAATCTATCCAAACAGATAGTTACGGCTTTATTGGCTCAGGTTTTGAGATATCTCTTTCTGAGATTTGTGTCTCCACCCGAATATAATAGGGGTGAGAGGAATTTGCTTGTGATGCTCACACATATGGCGTGCACCACTCCGATCTGCCGGATCAATATCAGCACCTGATGAAGCAAATGATCATTTTTCATTATTGATAAATCAGCAGATTGTTTTCTCAATTAATCGTTTCATAAAATTCCCGTCGCTGTTTCTCAAAGACTCACTTTACTATTGTGGAAATTGGGAAACGAGCAAACGTTGATATGATTTAGATAATTTGGATAAACTGTTGTGTTTGTTTGCAACCTGTCTGATGGTCTCGCTGCTTGTGTTTCTTCCTCATTGGTCTTTTGTGATGTTGAAGTGAGGTGATGTTGCAATATCCCCAGATCTCAGCGATTACTTTGTAGAATATAATGTTACCAGAGCTGTTAAAAATGATGGCCAACGCTACAAAAATAAGACCATGTTGTAATAAACCGTAATTATCCTCTAAATGCAATTTTTCCAAATGAAATTTTATTCACCTCAATTGTGAAAGGATGGAGGCAGAAATCTGTGCAAATAAAACCATCTGCATGGCTAGAGACCAGTCAATGTACCGGGTGAACCAAACCTTCAAAATAAATCAAAGGTTATTCTTGTCCTCGTTTATCCTTTCCGTGATACAGGTCTGATCCTCTTCTCTTAGTCCAACTGAGGAATCCACTCAAAACTCGTGACAAATCACTAATGTAGATGCTGCTTTATCAACATAAAGTGGCAGATGTACCATCACATAAGTGGATCTGGGAGTGTTGAACGAGTCACATCCCTAAGATGACTGAGCCTCGTCTGAGCAGCGCGGACTAGACTTTGAGTAAACTTGTCTGCTACTTCAACGCTTTGATACTGTACTCTATCTCTCTATCCTCAGCCCTCTGACTGGGGCTACTGACAGGCCACTGCACCCCACCACCCCTCCTCCATCCTCTTAGGAATCCTCCCAGTGATCCCCCTTCCATACCTGACGGCTAATTCCAGGCAACAGCGGCCTCCGTCTGCCCCCTCCCTGGGACGAACTGATGGATAATTAATCTTATTATTGACAGTGCCTGTTCCCCCTGCCATCCCATGTTCCCGTCCCCTGGGGCTCATCGTCTGACTCCCACTGCTCCAGCGCTCTTACAGAAGACAGCAGCGACATGCTAACATCAGACTTAACAAGGGAGTTACCACAATCTAATAACCCGCTGTAAGCCAGCGAGGTTATGATAATACGATCTCTGCGTGTCTGACAACCAGTGATACTTTCTGACAGACTACCCAGAGATGTCAACAGAGTTTGATGCCCCACCCTGTCAACAGAGAACTGCGTTCCACGGTCTTAAAAATACTGCCTCCTGTAACTCATCTGAGTATATCACGTACTCCTAGAATACGTCTAGAATATGAGCTTTGCAGGAGATGCTGATGTGAACGAGTTTAACATCGAGTTTTAGGAAAATGAAGGAGAACGGAGGCGATCATAAAACCTTCATACACTTCCATATAACACCCCTCAATGCTAGAGCAATCTCTGTCTGTAAAGTCTCATAGTGCACCTTGTTCTTCCAAAATGACAGAAGAGGTCATTGGGTTCACTGCTGCAGGATGCAGATCCATTTATAATTCCTGCCCTGCTGTCGGGGTCCAGATGTGTGTTTGATGTGTCATGTAGTGGCTTGATAGATATGCAACTGATGTATTCTGTATATGGTCAGAGTAACATTGCTAGGAAATAGCTCGGGTCCAAGTTTAGTCCCCGTTAGCTGCTGACATTTAACACTGCAATAGGAAATAAAAATATTTTAACATTTGTCGACATTTATATCAGACGATTTTAGCTCATCAGATATTTTGGTTTCGATATCCATGTTGGTTGAAAGATATGTATGAGGTAGTTAAGAAAGACTACAATATTATACGGCAAATATATAGTTATTCGATATTTAAAACTCAAACACTGATATTGGTTCGGGCCTCAAAAAGCCAGTGGCAATGTGAAATGTCCTATACACTGCACGGTGTCTTCACAACAAGTGCCATCCATGCATCCGTGCAAAAATGATGATTAGTGTTCTTTAAGTTGGAGTGTGTGTTTGATTTCTTTGAATCCTTTAAGTAATTCTCCAGATGACCTTGATTCATTCGTGCAGACTAAAAACAGAACTGCCTTCAGAGAGCCGGTGTTACTGTAAGTGTGATAACAGACAGATGGCTTAACATCAATCAGTTCTGCACTGTGTCACGACCAAATTAACACTTGCCTGCAAGTTAGACACCAGAGAGTAAACAGTATTATATTTAAGAAAGTATTTCTGCATGATGGACCTGCTACAGTCTTTTAGAGGAGTACTCGGGGCTCCATTAGTGTGTATGTGGATGAAGAGTTGACACGGACTGACAGGCTGATGGCTGTGAGGGGCCACATACTGACACAGGAGGCCCCTGGTGCATGCCATCAGCTGTCAGCCAGTGCGGTGGTGACCACAGAGAGGCGTGTTCAGGGGGAAGAGTGTGCTTTGGGAAGGAGGGTGGTGGTCATAGTATTAATGTGGGGGGAGGGGCGGGGCTACTGGCTTGTGGCCTCGTCCATCATCGCAGTGGAGCCATCAGCTGTAACATATACCAGCTGACCCAGGGAACATCAGGCTGACCCAAGAGGGGGAATTCTTCCACTCAGCCTCACACACAAGCACATGCAAACACAAATGCATGCTGGTAGGTTGTTGCTATGGCCGTGCAATATAGTGTTAATCATTTGTATTGCTTTTTAATCCCACGATTAAAAATACAAAGATCATATAAACACAAACATTTGAATAGTTCGAAACAGCAAGATGCTGTAAGACAAAACAAGAAAGATGATAAAACAACATACCGGTACTTAGAAATAACGGTCTACAAAAATACACAATACATTTTTTTATTAATAATTTGAGCCAGTGTTATTGTTTGAAATTCTTAATACTAGTGCCAATATGATAACTGAGTTTTGAAAAAAAGTAACTACACCTGACCCCGAAAAAAGCCACAAACTCTCATTTTGACTTTTCTCTTGTGTACGTACTGAACAAATGAGACACAACATGCTAACTAGTGGGACTCAGAGATGTTAGTAGTATAAAGCTGTCTAGCTCTTTATGCTAAGCTAAGCTAATCACCTCCTGGCTTTAGCTCCGTACTTAACTCAGGTACATGAGTGGGATAACGATTTTCTCATCTGCCTCCTGGGAAGAAAGTGAAAAGGTGTATTTCCTAAAACATCCAATGTTACTTTAACAATAGAGTCCAACATTCTCAAATGTTAAATGTTTGATTCCCAGCCTTCAGGGGGGTAGATAGGTTTATAAAGGTCTGTAATTTAGCTTAGGGCCACACATAACCATGTTTTAACAATGATGAGATTAGCCAATTTTCTAGACTGTGATGCGTAATCAGCATTAAACTCCTATTATTATATTATGGATCTATTTTCAAAATCTACATCATCTTCATCAAAAGATAAAACAACTTTCACACATTAAGAGCACAATCCATGTCTAAGTATTTTTCCAACTGTTGAATAATAATAACTTGATGAATAATTAAATGATAATAGCTCCTATGTGTGCTTTTCCAGAGTAGCCATATGCTCCTGTAGCCATAAAGTACATCAATAACGTAAATAAGACATGATGAAAACATGCATTTCCTGTGAACTCAACCTTGACCCTGACCCCAACCCTGAGAGCTGACAAAGTCTTTAGTGGTGATCAGGACTCCGTCAGATTGTGATTCGCCACAAACATTTCATATGTGTCCCATGACGTGTGTGTCACACACAGAGTGTCGTGTTTGGTCAAAGGGATGACTCTGGCTGTCAATCAGCAAATCCCATTAGACACATCAAGAGGAAGAGCCTGAGGCTTTGTCCACTTAAGGACCGCTATTATTACATACGTTATATGTCTACGTTATCTGTTTGTGAGTATAGAGCGTGTAGGTGTGTGTGTGTGTGTTTGTGAGAGAGTGAAAAGCTTGGGGGGGGGGGGGGTTAAGCGTGTCTTTTCCAAGTGTGACTGGGGCACTTGAAGGTTAAGTGAGTGCATCCCTAAAGGGCAACACAAGATTCCACAAGGGATGTGACCCTCTGCCCGAACAATACACGGCAAGACCCCAAGCAAGGAAGTAAACAATATTGGCTAATATATCGTGATCGGATGTTCTTTTAATTCTCATTGATATGAGTACGAGCCTTAAAAACCCCAGTTTCTGTCGCGCTCTGGTGCTGCTGGTCCCACCTGCCACCTGACTTGTACCCCTCTGAACTGTTATTGTTTTGTTGTTGTTACACCCAGAAATAGTTTGTGCCTTGGATGTCTTGGCTGACAACATTCTTGCACTGGATTAAAGTAATATGGTGGACCTACAGCATGTTGGCTGACTTTGTTTCATCATACTGAGTGATGGGTTGAAGACACATGCAGGGCCACACACACGGCTCAGTGGTGTAGATTTAAACCAGGACTGAGGTTCTGGTTGCATGCGGATGCCAGCGTGGTGCACATACATCATGCTGCTGATTCTTTTGGGCCAGTGAGTGATGGACCCCAGTCAGCCGGTCGGACACCGGCCCTCAACTTCTGTTTGAGACAAGGAGGTGATGTACAAGCCCGCCGGGAGACACACAAGCATCACATATGTGTCAGAGTGTTAAGAGAGAAGGGGGGTCGAGCACGTGTCGAGGAGGGGGGGGGGGTCGCACAGACGGCGCTGCTCATAAGGAGTATTTAGGTGTTCTTTAAACTCGACTGTGAGCAGAGGCACATCTTCCAAATGAACCGTCAATTATTTTGATAATCAATCAATCACTGAAGTAACTTTTCAAGCAAAAACAAACATGATGGTTCCAGTTTCTCCTTTCTCAGTCCTTGCATGTATTCTGGTATGCTTCACATTACTCACTGAGGTGCTCTGATCAGCTCCTTTTTATTGGTCCCTATAGCCTTTAAGGAAATTGGAAAAAAAGAGCTTTTATGTTTACGGCTTCTTTTGATTGGGATAATTTACCTGTGCATAGTCGATCGTTGTCCTCATTTGGTTTATTTATTTCTTTTCTTATCTGAAGAGTGTTGTCTCCTTTTATTTGTGCTTCTTTGTGGCTATCCTGTGATTGTCATTGTTTTGTGTAAGTTGTTTGTTTTATGCAGTTTGACAGATTTTGTGTTGATTGCTCGTTGTTCTTTTCGTATTGGCAGTGTTGTGCTATTGGTGTTTATATTGTGTTTTTTGTGTGTGTTTTTATGGGACGCCTTTGAAAGTGGGACATTACAACTAAAGAGATTTATCCTATGTATAATATAATAATAACTTATTATGTATTTTCTTCATCAAATAGTCCTCAGAAAGTAATTATACATTTGTCATGCTGATCCACCTTAATCCCTCTCAGACTCTTCATTTAGACATGTTACCCCTCTGTTTTTGTAGGTTTTACTCCCTCTATAATAATAACAGTCTTCTATCTAAAGGTGCCATGTTTACTGTATAATGACAGCATTTGAAGACAGAATTAGGATAAAAAAGTAGCCTCCTTGAGTAACTGTTAAAGTTTGAGAGTCCAATAATACACAGAGTATAGATTTACAGATGACCCTTGGCAATGACACTGATATTTGACCTTTGAGTCTTGATGTAATTAAGAGGGCCTGCTGGAATAACTACAGAACTTGTGTCTGAATGTTCATTCTGGCCCTGAGCCACGGTCAGCTCAGTAACAGGAGGGCCCGGCTCTTGACATGGCACTGCATTTACCAAGGGGAAAAGTGAGGGTTCAGGGGCTAAAGGGCAGGAGGGAGAGAGGGGGACGACGGCGTGATGAGGGACAGTCAAGTCTCTTGTCGGCTTGGGCTCTAATTTGGTGAGGGCAGGGGGCCAAGGGGCTTCCACTCCACTCTTTCTGATCCTTTAGAAGACAGCAGGTGCTCTGAAGAGGCTCCAAATAAACAAACTGCCCCTTCAACTACTTTTCACCTTTCTCTTCTTCATCAACTGCTCTCCAGTAATTGGCCGTTTTCTGCTCACACCAAGCTATCCTTTCTTTACACTCAGTAGTGGACCTTTTCTGTAATAACTCAGAGTTGTTACTGTCCACGTCTACATGCGTGTCCTCAGCTCTATCTGCCCTTCTCTTGTGCAGCATCCTTACACACCCACAGGCCCCTCATTCCGTGGTGGCATTCTGGGTGCAGCTGCCAGGGCCTAATTGGTCCCTTTGGGCTGGGGAAGAGCTGGCAGCAGCCCGCTAAAGTGCTGATCACAACCAGGACGAGCGGGCATCTGCTCGAAGCGGACGCCGCTGCTGAACCGCTGGCACAGTCTGCTCACAAACTCATGTACACAGAGGCATATGTACTAATAAAGGTCCTTCAAAGTCACAACAGCTGAAAGCCTCAGACAGTCAAGTCTTCCAATATGTAAAGTCACGGCAAGACTACATTTATTGTATTATCATGTCGCCTCTAGGCTTTGATTACGCTCATACGATTCTGAATTGATTCATGAAAAAAATATATGTTTTTACGTTGTTTATAAAGTTATATTGATCGAACAAAAAAACCCCTCAAAACTTGCCTTTTTTATGCTTCAATAATGACTAAAATCTGTGGAAATATCATGGAATTTCTTTTTAGTTGATCACTTGGAGACGGTGCATTAGTTACACAATCCCCATAATTGCGGTAATTCGACACATGTTGCTGCAAACTGGTCATTTATATGTACAAACTCATTAAAGCAAGAATGCACTGAAATACAAGCCTCAATGTGCGAGCGATAAGTGAAGAAATAGCAGTATGGTAATCCCCACGAAAATAGACCAGGGGTCATGAACGTCAAGTACACAAGCTACAAACAGGCTATAAAGTATCACATGCACAGGTGCATCCATGCAGGCATAAGATGGGCTGCTGTAAACAGGAGGTGTTAGCAGGAGGCAGTGATCTAACGCTTCTGTGCAAAAACAGGATGTATGTATGTGACCTTTCAGTTTAATCACAGTATTATGTAATAGACACGGAGTATGAAACCGATATAAAAACATGGGTATTGATAGAGATCACTTAACGCACCTTGACCTCTCCAATGCCTCCACCCTCCTCTGAAAATCTTATTTTTGCCAATTCAATGAAGAAAATCACGTTTTTAAAACTAAATAATTCTCACTCATTTACTTTTCTTCATGTATTTTGTCGTCTTTTTAAATATATGTTTAGATCTACAGACTTGTGCATGCATCCCTGCAAATGTGCTCTTTCTGTGCCTTTTTTTTCTATGGGATATAAAACAGGGATTAGTAGATGTAATTGATCTTTTTTTATGTTTGTCCTTTTGCTATCATTTCTGTGATTTTGATGTTTGATGATTGGGGGGGGGGAGGGTCAACAAACATGATAAATAAAAAAATAAACATAAATAAAAACACTAACTTGTGGTTTTTCTCTTTTTCACTAGGTCATTTGAAATCTTTTGTATTTACATTAGAGTTTATATGGTTAATGGCAGCAATCAGTCCAGCATTACCGTCATTGAACAAGACGGTCAATGATATCAGTGAGCGTCTCCACAGAGACAGAGTTAAGTATTTAACAGCTAAGCCCCCCCAAAGACAGGACACAAATGAACCACACACACCACAGGCACACAAACGTGGTACACACACACACACACACACACACACACACACACACACACACACAGAGAGAAGCCCCCAAGACAGGAGACAAATTAACCACTTCCCACAGAGCAATTCACAAGGGAGCTGGGGACAGTAAACGGCAAATGATCAATATCGCTTTCTTCAGGAGCGCCCACACAATATTAGCCCCACACGTAGATACATTTTACACCAGTGTAAACACATAAACATACACAAACATGTGTCCAGGGGACAGTATATCAATCCTGTGCATAAAGATGATAATTTAGGCCCAAATGAGGACAGTTTGATCCTGGTGTTCCAGAGTGACAGAGGAAGTCTTTGTGGTCGCGTTGCTCTTGTCCCCGTTAGACAAGTGGCTTTCTTCCCCCACCTCTCTTCTTTTTTTTACTCCTCTTTAACTCTGAAGCTACAATGACAGGAGACAAACTAGCTATTTCCCCCAGAGCAACTCACCGGGGACAGCAGAAAATGAACTGCCCCAGATCAATACTGTACTCTCTCACACATTCACTCTCTGCTCTCCACCACAGATACACAGCACAGTGTGGCCCCCAGGACAAAGACCCCTTAAGGCTCAGACAGAAGAGAAACAAAAATGAGTGTGTTTGCATGCATTGTTGTTTATTGAAATGTGTGCAAATATTTCAGACCACAAGTGAGAATCTTGGACACTGATGAAGCTGCAGGTATCCCGTGGAAGACTACTCCTGTATGTTTACATTCATGACGCAGCGTGGCGATTTGTCATACTCTGGTTAAGGTCAACCTGCTTACATGCAGCTTTAATATGCTGCAACTCAATATCCCTGTTTCTATGAATAAACCAATTTACCTGGAGCAGCATGCCCACAGATAAAGGATCTGATGATGAATGAAGATCCTGTAGTTATACACAGTGCTGCTCCTCAACAACACATGACACTTAATATCTACATTGTGTTCTGTCCATTTATTACCTTTTGAAATGTACAAGTTATTATGATATGTAGCTTCTATGTTGCATAAGATATTTTGTCTTACGTGTTGCTTTCCTTTGTTTGCTGTATGTCTTTTGCCTTTAATCACTATTAACCTTGTTTGTTTTTGTAATTCTGTTGTAATGCTTTTCTTGCTAGTATATACTTTGACACATAAATGTCAATTTAGTGTGTATTGTTCCTGATAAAAGGGTTATATGTTTACTTGCTCTAGTAATTGTTGAATACTGGTTTAAAGTTCACCTGTGTGACCTATAACAACCCAGAGGCAAATAACCAAACATGCTTAGCTGAGAGTTGAGGCTTTAAAGTCATCTGTCTAATCAAATCTAACACTTCTTGTTTCGAGATAGGCAGTGAGGAACTCAAAACTTTGAAGAAATCAGTGACTAAAACAGAACCAGCAGGATGGCAGGAAAAACCTGCATTTATACTGACTTGAAATATGTTCCTTTGTCATCATCTTCCAAAAATGAATAATGGTAAGTGTCGCAGTGAGTTCTGTGAAAAAAAGTTGCCAATGGTTTTAGATGCAACACAAGAGCACATCTCTGGAATATGTGCATGCAAGTGTCAAATAAACCTCCGGCAGAATTTTGTGTTAAAGTGACAGACTGCTGCGAACAGAGACAAGAGGTCATCAGTTGCTCAGGTTGCTGAGCCAGCAGTGAATATGTGCAGAGCCCCCTCTGCAGCTCACTGCCAGGAATGCAGCAGTAGGATCTGCTGGTGCACATGCACGAATGCGTACATGTGCAAGTGCGTGTTTAAGTGTGTGTGTGTGAGTCCTGATTCTGGCTGTACACCCTGACCCACTCACAGGTGAGTATAAATAGTACTGACCCCAGTTCTGGGTTTTCCTGCCAAATCTCTGCTGGCCCAAGAAGACGTGATGGAATCGAGACCAGCTGCCCTCTCTGACCAATCAGTGCTGCTGCCTGCTGCAGTCCACTGATGGCCAATGTGGGATCACAGTCAAACCATTACCAATGCCAGCTGACTAACCACTGCTGGAACAGACCAGCTAATCATCAAATTATTATATTCACTGATATTCTTCTATGTAGTGCTGAAACAATTAGTTGATTAAAGCAGATTAGAAAATCAATAATCAATCATCAGAAAATAAATTGCCAACAAATTCAATAATAGACTAATTGTCTTTTGTCATTTGAATTCTACGTTTACAGTTTCTAAATTGTGATTCTGTTCCTCTCTGATTTATATCATTGTGAATTCAGTCCCTTTGGGTTCTGGACACTTGGTCAACAAGCAATTTGAAAACGTCTGAACTATAATTGATTGACATTTTGGTGCCTGCAAAGGCTTTTCTTTCAGTTAAAAAGGGTTAATAAAAAGGAAGTAAAGATATTGCTGTGCTGAATTGAATTGTGTCTCGCAAAAATAAAAAAATATCACAGCAGCCAAACTTATGTCCAACAGAGCACTGGGACTCCTGGAACATCCAGCGTCAGTCCATTTGATCAGAATGCAGAGTCAAAGCGTTGAGCCTCAATTACAACACCAAAGATGATCAACAAATCCTCCATCATTGTTTTGGCCTGCAGTGCCAGTTATTAATATCACAACCAGAGCTCACAGTCTGAGCTCTCAACCTATCGAAGCTAACCCCCCTCTGCCCGCTGCCTGCTGGCATCACGGCTGCTGGAAACAACCGCAGCTTCCAGCTGTTGCCATACCAAAACGGTTACACCTCCGCTACCACAAATGCCAACGACGCTAACACCAACTCACTGACAGTCACTTCCAAGCCACAGTGCTACTGTAAAACACACGAGCTGCTTCAACTGAGAGTGCAGGAGGAAGTGCGCCACTTAATGCTGCGATCACGGTACGTGAGACGGAGACACACAGATAAACACAAACACACTCCCCCAACCACACACAGAGTTGAGGACTCAATTACTCTGCTTCTGTTCAGAGCAAATCTCACTAATTAAATAGGTTAAGCATTAATTATTCAACCAGAGAGAGAGAGACCCTTGACGAGGGGGGAGGCGAGGAAGACGGTACTGAAGGAGCATGGGAAGGCGGTGATGGAGGGGGGTGCAGCGTTCTTCTCGGGCTATAAAACAATCCACACCCAGCGCGGCTAATCAATACAACCCTGCTGGAATTAGCAGTTATCTTAAAGCCCTTTAACAAGAGCGTGCTGACTGACAAACACAAACAATCATCCATTATTAAATACCAAAACACAGCCGAGGCCCTGTGGAAGAGGAGGGGAGGTGGGGGGGGACACATGAAAACACTGAGGGTATGAGTAGTGTGGGGGTGGGAGGCTGAATGGAGGGGGAATTAGGTGACACTGAGGAGCAGGGATAAACAGATGAATGAGATGGAGAAAGAAGGACAAATTAAAAGATAATTCCACTTCATAACTTGGGTCACAGTCTCATAGGGTTCAGCGTTTCTTTAACTGAATAAATAAAGTTAAACGGGACAAGAAATATGAGCCGGCAGACAATCAGAGAGTTTGTGTACGAGCATTCACTTCATCTACATTATGAAAACCACTTTATTTGGGCAGTTTGATGCCATCACAGTTGGCTTTAGGAAATCTTTATGGGCAACACTACTTTCTGATATTTTTCAGACCAAACTAACAATTGAGCAATTGAGAAAATAATCGCAGCCCTATAATAGCATGGATGAAGGGTTTAAAGCTCAATAAATACAAATACATCCAGAAGAGACCCAAGTTGTAATAAACGGGTATTATCCTTTAAAGAGAGGAAGAAGAGCGAGTGGCTGACAGGACCAATCATTTAGTTTACACCTGTCCATCATGTCTCTGCTGGAGAATCTGCCCCACATTTGTTCCCAACACCGACAACATTATTCCTAATGGTTAAATCTGGGGGACACCTGTAGGGAGGTTATGGTGGGCTTAAGAAGCCTGTGCCTGCAAGCAGGGAGGTCAGGGACGTAAGGGAAAGTCGGGGTATTGAGCTCAGAGGTTTGCATGCCTATCATGGCTGGAGGCACACAGTCAAATACCCAGGGGGGCCCAAGAGAGTGGAGAAAACTTAACTTTCCCCGTGGGAGGGACAAAGACCCGAAGGAGAGAAAGTAAAGGAGGGGACGAGTGGTGTCCTAGAGAAGGAAAGGAGGTACTTAGATGGGAGGAAGAGGAGTAGTGGGGATTGGTGGGGGAGATAGTAGAGGGTCACTGAATAACTCAAGACCAGAATAGACTTAGGGGGTTCGGGTGTCCAGGCCAGTATGACTGAAATGGAAAGTCAGAATGGCTGAAAAAAAAAAGTCAAGAAGGGGTCAGGTTTCCCCTCAGCCTGGGGCCCCGACTAGGAGCCTGGCTCCGGGGTTTGGATGGAGAGCCAGGTGGAGCAGGCGTAAGATGTGGAGGGCATAAGAATGAAAGGGGGGCAGAAAGATGGAGATAAAAAAAGATGAGAGTCATACAAAATTCACTAACATTACAGGGATATGGGTCTTGGCCCCTTCTTGGCTCCACCAGCCTTCTGAGACTTGCAGCCAAGACATTAATTAGGGGAATACGTTTAATCCCTGCGGACAGAGAGGAAGAGAAATAGAGTGACGGTGCAGATGAGCAATCAAACAATGTGACTGCAGATAGAAGATCAGAGAGGAATAGCTCAGAGAGAAAAGTGGAAAGTATTGAAAATACCTTGTGCACTGCGGGTGTACGTGTGTGTGTGTGTGTGTGTGTGTGTGTGTACGTGTGTGTGTGGCCAGTGTGACCTCTGCAGTGAAGGCACAACAACATACATCTAATGCCTGGACATCGCTGACCCCTTTAAAGCACTGATCCCAAAATGCTGTCGACACAGGACGATCACACTAGACGCAGTTTTGGGAGAGAAAGTAGAGCTGGGTGATTTGGTGGTGTGACGTTGTGTCGTGATATGAGAGTTAATGTACATCCCATTGTTATCAACACATTACTGATGTTCAGGTGTTTGGCCAACAACATACTGACATTAGATTTTGTCTGTATTGGCGAGCTCAAAACAAGATCGAGCTGAAAAGACTTTTGAAGCATCTTGCATTCATGATTGATTGACAGCGGCAACAAAAGCTAACAACTCCACATTTGTCATGTTTGATTCAAATGTTTTTCTACTTTCTAGTGGTGCATGGAAACAGGTGACATCACCTTTCCCCCCAGCTGAGCCCTGCCCACTTCAAACCAGTGAGAAAAGGAAGGACAAAAACACTCTCACGTGAAACAACCAAAACCGAACCCATCGCTCAGTGTAGTGAGAAAATACATTAGTTAGTTGATAGTTTTCCAGGACCTTTGACTGAGTCTAACATTGTCCCTGATCACAAAGCTAGAATGAAATCTCCTACCAAAAGTGGAAAACAAAGGCTAGTCTAGACCAAAGGAACTGTAAAGGAGTCATACCCCTATAGCTACAGACAGCTACACCCCCTACCCCAGCCAAGCCATTTACCAATAAATGACACCGGCCTTGCCTGCCATGTGTTTCTGACGACTGTTTTACATGAATCCACAGCTCAACTGGTTCTGTAAAGCTAATATAGAGGTCCCAAATTCACGCCTTTAAAAAGAAGATCTCATTACATGATTAAATTGGAGAGAACAATTTATAAACCTCCTAGAAATCCTCAACAAGACCCTGAAGTCATAAACCACCCCCCATGTCAACAGCCATGCCCAGTGCCCAGATAACCCTGGCTTGGCCATGATGACTAGCCAGTGACTACCCCCCTCCCCACCTCCCCATCAGTCACACAATCCCTGCTCTACCATGTGTCCATGCCGGTGTGTATGTGTGTGGAACATAATTAACATGCCGAGCGCTCCTCAGACTCTGTGCTCGTCTTCCCACGTAAACCCGCAAACCCCCAATGATTATTATGGTAACACGTCAGTCTGTGCAGACATATGGAGGGGAGCTGGGTGAGATAGGGTTACTGTCATAGGGTCGGGGTACAGCAGGGTGAGGGGCTGGGCAGCTATACCAGCATGCTCTCCAGCTGACAAAAGGTGAAGATTTATGGAGTAGCTCCTAACAGCCCCTGACTTCCCCCTCCCAGTTACCAGAGCAGACCTGCTTTCTGTGACACAACAAGAGTCACAAACTGTTGAGTTCAGACATGTTATGAAAGGACCATTTCAGTGATTTTGATAAACAATCAAGAACACTTTACATTACTGCTGACTACTCTGCAGATCATGCTGCAGTGTTTAAGATTTTTGATTATTTTCCCCACCTTTCAGGAAGCCATTGGTTTACATTCATTTTAGTACTTTATTGTCAAAGTATATTATTATTGTGAGGTAATGGTGTACAAACTTCCCTCAAATCAATCCTCAAGCCCGTCTGCACTTACACTGACCTCAAAGGTTGAAGTCCATGATATAGTCCAAATGGACGCGGACAAAGACAGCTGACACACACACAGTTCAGTGACGCACTAAAAATCAAGCATTTCGCACAGATTTTATAGTGAAGGAGCCCCATCTGGCTGGAAATAAACAGCACCTTAGCTAATGTCACAAGAAAGGATTTACATTTACCACTTCCACCAAAATTTCATTGGTGAAACTCTAAACATGTGCACTTGGTGTGAATTTTTTTCTCCAATATCTTGCATCCTGGACAATCCATAGATTGTTGATAAATAAGGTATTTAAAATATATTGTTTGCAGTCTGTACCACAGCTCAGGTGTTGAAAAATGTGTATATATATATAAAGCATACATGATTTTCTGTTTATGAGATAACTCGCAAAACACTGGTATAGTCCTTTAAAAAAAATCCAAAACAACAGTCAAATCATTTTAAAAAACGTGGAGCAGCAAATCTTTACTCAAACTGAATAAATGATAGACCACAGACTGCAGGCAGAACACAACTGCATGAGCAACTGGGCATGTGCATACTGGAAAGGAGTCATACCCCTATAGCTACAGACAGCTACACCCCCTACCCCAGCCAAGCCATTTACCAATAAATGACACCGGCATTGCCTGCCATGTGTTCTCAAATAATTAGTAGGGCTCTGCCTGCGTCCTGTTAGGTTTCTGATTTATTCAGACAGCCTGGCACATGGGCCACTCCTCTGGATACCAAGAAAACATTTACCTCCTTAACTGGGAAGGAGTCACAGTCATCTCAGGCTTAAGTTTCTGGACTCAATAGTATTGATTACACATTTCAACACATGCCGCTCATCCCCCCTTCCAAGATACGAAGGATAAAAGCACCCCCTCATGACGACAAACAGCCTTCTGAGCTCATCTTGGAGTTCAGTAAAAAAAAACACTGAAGACTGTTGCAACAACATGCCATAAGACTGATATTTATTTATTAGGAAAATACGTAAAACCTGTTGAGCAATTTGAAACTTTTTCAACAAAAGTCGTCCAGTCATCTGAGCAGGTTTAGCAAAGAGTTAAAGTGTTCCCCACTCTTTGTGTGTCCTCAAGGCCATTGAGGTCCATCTGCACGTTGATCTCAAATGAGTCAGGACTTTAATTATGGCCAGTTGACAGTTTGATGAGAGTCCGTGGAAGGAGGAGGGGTCTTACAGCATAGATGGTGAGGAGTTACTCATGTGGACATACTGTAGGTACAGTGGTCTGATCACTGGCATGCGCGGCTCCCTGAGTCGTGAGAGGTTAATCAAAATGCCAAAGGTTACTGTGCACCGTGACAGAGAGCTATACTGAGGCTGTCCTGCACAAGACACCATCTTACATGAGAAACTGAATCATTCACGCAACCGAATAGCAATACTATTTATATATAGACACAAATGCATGCAGAGGCTCAAGCTGCTTTTTCCTACTAAATGCTAAAACATACATAGAAAAACAAAAACCTTGCTACCTCTCCTTCTCTGCAATGGCAACATTGGGTTGGGCGAAATGTTAAAAACCACCCACCCTCAGCCCAACAACCGGTGATAGCAGATATATTTGCACAGGTATGTGTGTGTGGCGTGCGCAGGGGGCGGGGGAGTCGCCACTTATTCTGTTTCAAAATCTTTCTGATCTTACTGAAACATGACAGCCTATCGGCTACTCCTCTTCAATTAAACAACATAAATCACCTCGAGATCTTTGCTAAGCAATAAGCTGCAAACAGATGTCCCACACTACCTGAAAAAGTGTCTGATGGCGTCACATGAAGGATGCCTCCAAATGAACAAACAGGTGGGGATAACATAACTATGCTATTAAATGATCAGGGTGCACAACTGCACATACAGTGCATGTATAGTTATATATAATTCTCAACAAAACGTGCATAATATGGCCCGACTCATATACTCACTCATATATTCGTCTAATCGTCCATCTGTAGTGTGTGATTTGTTTGCATGTGTGTGGGCGCACGTCTTGCAGGGCACATGTGTGAGACAAATGGTGACAGATATAAAAAGAAAGGAAGCGAGAGAAAGCCACAGACAGAGAGACAGACAGAAAGAGAGGACAGAAGTCCACCTGTTTGACACAGAGAGCCTGAGAAAGTGCAGAGGAATGAGCAGAATGCATACGTGTGTGTGTGTGTGTGTGTGTGTGTGTGTGTGTGTGTGCGTGCGTGTGTTGAGGTCCACATGGTGCAAATGTGTGTGTATAGTCTAAATGATAATACTATGGGAGCACTGGGGAATGGCATTCAGAGAACGGTATGTAGAAAAGCAGCTGATGGGAGAATCATACGCACCAACACACACTCACAAACAAACTATTAAAATCATTTGACCAATAAAAAGTTCTGAGAAAGATCAGCATGCACATACATTAGATATAGAGTGACGCTTCCAGTATGAACATAGCAACACCAGCTGTGTGCTGTGATGTCCAAACAAACAAACCAACAAACAGTGAGTTAATGTCCTCTATCAGCTGCCTCTGTGTGTGTGTGTGTGTGTGTGTGTGTGTGTGTGTGTGTTGTGTGTACATGTGGGGGAGTGCAGGACAAGTGGCTGCGGTGTGAAGGAAAAGTGGGAGAAACTGGAGCAAGTGTGAACCAGAGAGAGATGCAAATAAACAAACAAAAATAAACAATGTGTGTCGTGCCAAGCTGAAGTGAAAAAAGGACAGACTGGGCTTTAGAGCACAGTCCAAACACAAACTCGTTGGCAGTAATATTTTATGATTTTTGTGTATCAACTGAAATACATAGAATATCAACCATCTCATGGCCAAAAAACATAGCTTTTCACAGCTACAATAACATGGAGATACAAGGTTTTGACCCACTAACAAACAAGTGGGTGAGGTTTAAGAACTTGTTAACCTACGAAGAGGACTGATAATACTCTAAGAATCAGATCAGCAGAGTTGGAATCAAGACAACTCGCAAGTTAGATGAACACAAATTGCTCTGCAATCGACTTATTGTACAATAAATGGACATGTCCTCGATGGTTTTTGCCGGTTGTGTTTACGTGTGTTTGTTTACACATTTGTAGACTTTGTTTAAAAAGTGCGGCAACAGAAAGTGGCAACACAACTAACCCTCAACGCTCATCTAAAACATAACCAATTCCAATGTCTGAATATTTTCAAGAATTAAAAGTTCATTGCTCTTTGAAAGGGTGTGCTTTCATTATTTTGCTATTATATTATCATTATATCAGCGGCATAAAATGGTTTTAAAATGACAATAATATTGTTTATCACAATTATTTGTGGGACGATATCGTCCAACAGAAGCAGTTATCGTGACAGGCCTCGACAGCAGAACACAACCAAGTTTCCTCTCTGTGCAATGAGACTTCCTGATGCAATGTGCCAAATGTTCATTTAAATGCACTTTGGTGGTCATTTTATTTAAGTAATATTCAACACACGGGTAGTTCGTTTAACTTCTGCTGTAATCGACTGACAAACACAGACGGGCAACCCTATTAGATTGTTAGCATATATACGGCATACACAGGCCGCGTCGTGCTGCAAAGAAAACTTGTTATGCAGCCCGGTAAAGCTCCGTTTTTGTTGATAGTACCCCATCTGTGTTTGCATGCGTCCACACGTACAGCGGTGCGTACACACACGTCACAGGAGAAAGTGGAAAATGTCAGTGAGAGCAGGGCCTCTATGCAGAGCAGCACATATGATTTATGGCTGAAATAAATGGGATCACTGTAGGCACAGAAACTGGATCCCTGAAGGGGGGGGGGGGGGGGTGAGTAGGGAGGTATCTTTTGTGGTGGTAATGGTCTTGGGGGGGGGGGGGGGGGGGGGGGGGGGGGGGGCGCGCGTTGGTAAGCTGATGCTGAGAGAGCAAAGGTGGCAGCACTGCCACTGTATGAGAGCCACTTCTACTACAACACACAAGCAGGTCAACAATCTGACCTGCTTGTGTGTGTGTGTGTGTGTGTGTGTGTGTGTGCGTGTGCGTGTTTTATGATTTACATAAACAGGGCTGGGGACCAGCTGAGAAGTAAAACTAGAGTAGCAAATGGATACATCCACTTCTGAATACTAACTCAGAGTAATAAGAGAGGCTGTAGGTAGTTACAACTCCAGAAAGTTACCACAGCAACAATCATTTCATCCTCCGTCTTGACAGCCGCAAAGTGAACAGTTAAATTAGTTGCACATATTTAATTAATTAAAATCAATAGCACCATCATTATTAACATAAACCACTTGTGTGGAAGTGAAAACAAAGGCAACTTTAAAATGAGCCAAAAGTGAGTCAGAAGTGTGGAGTCAAATGTTGACGGTCAAAACAACAGAAACACTCCCAGCAATTAAATAACCAAAAACTTGCTGTAAAACATTACTGCAAGGGAACAATCAATATAACCCTGTCTGTACACTTTGAGTAACAAACTCCCATGTTTCTAATTAAACGTTTCATTTCCAACAATATGTAAAGTATGTTTCACATTCAAGAGTTCTGCCTTCCGCTGTTACTGATCGATGCAGAGTTGATTAATCGATTGACAGCAAATTAGTCGGCAACTCCGCCCTACATACTCTAACTGTGAGCAAAACTGCCCGAGCTTTCGCTACTCAAATGTGAGGCTTTGCTGCTTTTCTTTGTCTTACGTGATAGTTAACTCGATACCTTTAGGTTTGGACTGCTGGTCACACAGAACAAAACATGTGGAGTCACCTTGAGTTTTAAAATAATAATAATCTAAAAGATTATTGAGAAAGCAACCAGCAGACTAACCAATGACGAAAATAATCGTTATTATAACTTAAAAAAAGTAACCGAATGATGATTTGCTGATGCTCATATTACATTAGCTCTTTAAGTTGTATTTTTCAGGGAGTGATTCACAAATTCAGATGAACTCTCATGACATTACCGTTCAGAACTAGAATAAGATTATACCCAAAATGCCTGCAGTCTGCAAAGTGATATACAGTGCTGGGCTTAAAAAAGTCACAAGGCATATTAGCAGAGCAGTGAAGACAGCTACAGAGCGGAAAAAGACTGAGAAAGACTGGATGAGAGATGGTGAGGGAGGAGAGAAACCGGAGTGAGATAGAGACCTGAAGTGCTCCAGAAGCCTGTCACATGGGGCCTAAAGCCGCACGGCTCAGCACTCTTCCTCTCTGTGTTCTGTCCGGTCCTGACATTTATCTGCTTTATTAGATTATCTGGGCTACATGGCTGTCTCCGGGCACATGCAAGCACACACACACACACACACATACAGATATATACATTCACACACACACCTCTCGATTCATTACAGCCCTAACTGCTTACTTAGGTTTATGCCCTCTTTAAATTAAAGCACAGATAACCGAGCACCTCAGAAAACACCCTTAACATGGAGAGGCGAGGCTAAAGCTGGCCATTGAGGAGGAAATTAAGACGCATTGTTTGTGAGTGTATTATCATGGATGTGTGAGTGGTCATAAGGTGGTTTTTTAACGGGCTCATCTATAGGGACTCTTCCCATCATTAGTAATTCAATTTGCTCTTTATTAGCAGCTCTTATCGGAGGCACAGACGGCTACGAGCAGCCTTCCTCACTCCATCTTCCTCTGCACTCACCCCTGCTCCACCTTTCCTGTGTCTCTGATTCTGGAACCCCATCTTTAATTAGAGATGCATGTGTTTCTACTGTGAGCCACTCAGGTTCTCCACATGACATAATACATGAAGACATGATGAAGAGGAAGGGAAGGGGGAAAGGATGTAGGAGGTGTGAGAAAGGGTGCATAAAGTTATGGAATCAGAAAAAGAGAAGCAGACTGATAGATGCAGAGCCATAGGGACAAATAAAGCCTAATGTTAATAGTGATGGCTTTTCTAATGTCTTCTGACTCCATTGAGTATGGGAGATTACACCAAGATGGGCATGAGGCGTGTAGGGTACACGCAGAATGACCGGAGGGTTGGAGGGGCAAGAGGAAGGAGGGAGGGGGAGAGAGAGGGAGGGAGGGGGTTGTAAAAACAATGATTGCTTTCCATCAGGTTAGGCCTATATTCTACAGTTCGTTAAAACAATCCAATTTGCAAAAGGATAATTATGCATTAGCTCCTTTTTATCTACTGGAGGGAGAGCGGTGCCAGAGCTTGATAGCAGTGGCGCTGCCTGCCTCCACCTCTGCAAATTACCCGCTATCGGCACTTGTTCGCCATCACGGCTGAATTGGGCAATCAATTAACCTCCCCCCTCCTCCTCTTATAGTCTGCCTTTAAGCCTCTCTAGTGACAGCCAGCAACACAAAGCCTCTACAAGGACTACATGGATGTGAGCTGCTGCCCTCTACTGGAGATGGCTGTAATAGCTGACTGAACAACTGAAGGGCCAATTACTCCTCAGCTTTGTTCCAAATCCACACTACATATCAATTACAAGCAGGTTTTGGGTACATAGTGTATTCACACTGGACAAATAATAATAAAGTTTACTCAAGGAAGAAGACAATCAGGAAGCAGAAAAAAATGCTTGATTTTTTTGAGTGTGCTGTTGACGTATACTATTGTCCCACAAAGCGAAATACAGCAGCTAAAATTAATCATAGATGAAGGTAAAAACAGATTTTCTAAAATGAACAGAGCAGAGCTCAAAACATAAACCCTACCCAGTACAGATAGTTTTGCAGAACAATCAGTGAAATTCAAAAGAATATTACTAATATACTAATCACTAGACTAACTGTGACTAATTTGGTCCCACTTTGGTAGACATGCCAGGACATGCTGCAGGAGTGGACAACTGTACGGGGATGTAAGGTTTTTGAATGCTTGATGGGCCGTTGGTGAGTTATTGACTAGAACAAGTTGTCATAGCACCACCAAATGGCCGCAGGGTGTAATTCTTATTAACTAAACAGTGGGTCCAAACCTATCTAGAAGGGTTGGGGTCTTACTGTATGGTTGCTGAGATCCACATGCTTGTAAGTGGGGGAGAGGAGAAGGAATATTAAAAAGATAACAATAATAATAATAATAATAATAACAACACAACATGGTTCCAGCATTTTACTATAAGACACACACAGACAACACAGCTGTACCATAACCAGCCAGATTAGATTTGTTCCCTCTTAACCGTGTCTTATTATTTTCCATGGATGAGCATTTGGTTGCTCATTAGAGCAGTTCGTCATGGTAACGGTGTAGGATAAATGCTCTTCATGAAATTGAAAAGAACAATACTTGCAATAATCTTGTACTATAGTCTGTAGTGTGTGCTTCTTACTTGTCCTTGATAAGGTGGGGGAGAGCCGCCTCAACTTGTGTCTACCAAAAGACACAAGCTCCCTGGAGGGCGTCCTCCTAACTCCTACGGGAGTCCTGATCGAGGTGTGCATCCGGCCCCGCGGGGAGTACTTTACCGCTGATGGGCTGGTCCCCTTCTCTGACCCACCTCCGCTGTGGTCACGGGACAGAGGGCAAAAGAGAACAGTGTAATCAGTAACACACTTCTACAAACAGCAGCCTGCAATTGTTTGCTGCCACGTTCTGGCAAAAAAAGAGTTACACAAAAAAAGGAATATAATTAGAGATTAACTTCTCAGAGCAGAAATAAACTAGAAGAAAGTAAATCAGATCATGTGCATGTTTTCATCTCTTACCTACTAACAGACTTCCTAATGATTTTCATCCTGCTGCGGAGCTTGAACCCACCAGGGGAGGAGGAGGGCATAAAGGAGGTACGTTGGGTTACAGATGGTGAAGAAACAAGCCCTCCTCTCACTCCTTTGTTGCTTTTTTCTGACGTCCAGTGGAAGGCAGATCTACGACGGGCCACTGTTGCCCCTCCTGTCACTGCTGCAGAGGTACTCTGACCTCCGGCCTTCCAGCGGTAACGGCTACTCAGTGAGGAGTTGGTAGAAGAGCCTGCAAATCCCTTTTTTATCTTAGCAGAGGGGGTGGAGGCTGCTCTGAGTTTCTTGGTGGCCTCTCCCTTCTCCAGAGCTCTCTGGGAAAGAGTCAGGGCTTTGGGCGATAATGATTTTCGAGACATTCTAACTTGGGGTCCAGCAGAGGAGGAGACCCACTTGTACTTGGAGGTCTTGGGGGCTACAGTGACCGGGCTAAGCTTTCGAGGTAACTTCTTGGCAGGGGTTCTCTTACTGACTGCGAGTAAGGGGGAGCTTCCACTGACGACTCCAGCTTTTGAGACTGACGGGGGAACAGTCACAGCTTTGCCTGTGGGTGAGCTAGCTTGTTTGGGCTCCACTCCCCCCACGTTCTGGCTCTTTACCCAAGTGAACTTGGATTTTTTCAAAAAAGACGCCCTGATTTGGCCCTGGCTAGTCTGAGGTGTGGGGTTAATGGAAGGTTGTTTTGCTACTTTAGACAGAGCAGAGAGAGGTGGTATGGTATTACCAGTCGTGAGAGTAGCTACAGTTGGCGTAGGAATGGTCTGTTTAGTCTCAGTGCTGGTTTTACTTGTCAGGGCAGGTTTGATCTGTGCTTGAGAGCTGCTCTGCAAACTGGTCGAGGTTTTGGCCTTGACTGAAGAAGGAGCTTCTGAAGAATCACTAACTTTCTTTTCTGGCAGGACTACACGTCTGCTTTCAGCCTGTCTGTGAAGCGTTTCATGTTGCATAGTGCCTGTTGAGCTTGAACCTCCTTTTCCATCTTCATGCTGAGACACAGCTGCCCCTCTAAGAGTATCTGTGTTTTTTTTCTCTGTTGCAACTCCCCTAATCCCTGTGATGCTGTTTATATGTCCCTCTCTCTTCGGTTCAGAGATTCCTGATGATAAAGTGGCAGTTGTGCCTCTCTCACTCTCCTCTCCTCTGCTGTGGCTGGGCAGTGAGGTGCTGTGAGATATACTGAGGGAACTAGACTGATGAACAGAGGAGGAGGTAGAGGCTGATGGATGTCCAGCAAAGGACTGGGGGTTCTTGTTTCTCAAAGAGTACGTTCTCTTCCAACTTCCACGGCTCTGAGGAGCAAATGGCCTCCCTCTGGAGCTGTGAGGATCGATGACAGATGTGCTGTGACCTCTGCCTCTGGCTGATGTTGGCGCTTCTGGATGCCTCTGCTCAACTCTTGCAAACGGGGTGTCGCCATGGACGCTCTTATGTTCATTGATGAGATCTGGGAATTTGAAAATAGGAATAATTTAGTTGTACAATCACTTCCAGACTGATAAACAATAATAAAAAAAAACAGAAACCACGTAAAAGCCTATTTATCATTTTCCTTTAGAGGTATCAAGTCACATAGATAGTTGTGGTTTAGTTTGAAAATGAAAGGAATTTAGTTTTCTGTGGTCACAACATTGAAAAATTCCACTAAAAACTCAACAGCAACATCTTTTCAGAACCAGTGTCCCGATTACTCTGGATGACCAGCACAGCATGCTGTCAGCTGTTTTTACTGGGACTGAAGACAGATGAAAGATTGGGAGGAAAGGAAAAACACGAATAAGTGAGTGGAGTAAACCGGTAAATTCAGATGCTTCCATACAAAATACTCACTGAAAGGATTGATAAGAATGAACATGAATGAAATATTATGTTTTGGACTTCACAGTAATGACAAGTCAACCTCCACAGTCCAGGGAGGTAAACCCCCGTCCCAGTGGAAGCAAATGAACTCACAGCAAGTTCAATTTGCTTCCATCAGGTGGGAGGTTTTATCTTCTTAGAGGAGGCACTAATAGATATAAGAAATGTTTTAATCAGGCAATGGCTTTTGAAACTAAATGTATTTAACCTGTTACAAGCTGTGGTGTACTTCTGTACTTTCCAGTATTTATTATTGTTTGGATTCATCTTTATATGTGTCATTCACTGGCTATTGTCTGTAAGCAAAACTGCCCCTTTGGAGCATTCAAGTTCTACTCTACTGTCCTCTACACCATCATCACCATCATCACCGTCCTCCTCACCAAATGAGGGGCTATCTTTCGGAAGAATCCACTTCCAGAGTCTGGTAGAATCTATGCTCAGGAGCATTGAAGCCGTTATGTCGGGTGGTGGCGGACCAACATCTCACACTTAATGTTGGCTTTTCCTTTCATTTCATTTGTCACCACGAGCACAGTGTCCTCGATACCGGGCATAACGTTATGGCTAAATACCGCGAGATGGTTTTTTCTTGAAACGTTAATTTATTGGGTGAACCGTCTGTTATGTCTTGTCGTTGGACAATTAGCTAAGCTAGCTGGCTTGTTCTCCCGTTGTTTTGTTAGCGAACGGCGGCGGAGTAAAACAGGGTTTACCTGTTGACACATGAACAGCTTCCAATAAAAAATGAATAGAGTCTACTCATCCGTACAGGCAATATATTATGAAGGGTAGATAAAGGCACCAACGTCGCTTCTTAGATGTGTGGTTATGGTTAACGTTAACGTTAGTTTTAGCTGGAGGCAAAGCTAACGGTTAACGTTGGTTTCCGACATACTTAAAAACGCGGGTCTTACATCCACACGACAGCTCTGAATTTAAAAGGCGAAATAATCAAATAGTGTTTTCTAACCCGGCTGCTACCAAACAAATTGTCGACATTAAAGAAGTGAGATTTACTTTGTAGAAGTTCAATTTGCCTCTTCAGTGCTTCTCTCTCCTCCATGTTTACAACTGAATCGTTTCGTCATCAAATAGCGACAAAAATAGTCCCTTGCGGATGATGTGTTCAGTACTGTCCAATTGCAGAACGCTGTCAGAACAGGAATTAGTTAGGTTCATCCCTCAGTTTTATCTTACAGGCTGGAATTTCATCGAGACACAGGTGTCAGTTTTCTTTGACTTTATTTCACAGGATTAAAAGGTAGATTTTATGTAGACTCAAAGTGTTGAATATTAGTTACATTAAATGAGACATCAATAATCAACAACAAAAAAGACAAAATGTGTAATGTGACCCTAATTTGTAGACTGTAAAACGATCCTGTATGTTTTTTTGTTTTTTTTTAATTTCCAGTTTTCATCACAAAGTGTTTGTCTTTCAGTAAAGACAAACAGTTTGTCTTTAACTCTGTCTGTCTAAGTCTGTCTGTCCTCTAATTTAGACCAGAGGTATAGTACAGTGCATTACCATTACATTAAGTAAGGTTACCACCAAATCAAGAAGAAGTGTTGTCTCACAGAGTACAACCCGCAGGAATAATATTTCCAATCAATGCAACATGTTCAAAGTGCTCAGTTGTTGGGTTTTGGTAGTTCCTTTGTATTCATTTATTTTTTATACTTTCAGACATTACAATTACAACTTCTTGGCAGTCCTACAGTAAAAGTAAAGGGATAAAAATAAATCAATACAAATCTGCATCCATGGTTTTTTTTCTGGGCGCAATTTTGGCAACAATTTTGAGCTGGTAGACAGTAATACACTTACTTTCAGCGACAACCAACGACAGAATGGAGCTGCCAAGACAGCAAACACGGAGATAGTAACTTGTTCAAACTATACACCCCATATAACCATATTTAAACACAGTGCCACCTGACTAAACCTGCCTATTGGCTGCCTGTAAGAACGTGCTGAGGGGCGTAATGTACACATGTACTTGTCTAATGACTTGCTGCTGGCTGTCCACTGATTTGAAAACAACAGCATCACAAAATATTCTTTCATAACATTAATGACCTCTTTCGAAGAAGTCCATCGTCAACAAGTCGTTTCTCGTGGTTCACAAAGTCAAACTGAGGAGCGTGAAGAGCCGATGACGCAGCTCTGAAATGAAAGCAGAAGTGAAACTTAACGTCGCTGGTTTGGACAGAAAGTTAAACCAAAAAGAGCGAAGATAGAACAGAAGGCAAACTTTAAAGTCGCTGGACAAGTGAAGGTAACGCTAACTTTGTCGCAAGCGTTTGAGAAAGTGATAAAAATCTAAATTAGAATTAAAACAATTAAAATTGCTCCACTGACGTTACATTTAACGTTTGCTATGGTTTCTGTTTGACGTTGCGCGCTGACGGCAGCTCCTGTAGTCAGTGTTGTAGCTAGTTAGCTAGCTTGAGTGTTGTCTGCAAATTTGATAACAGGCGTATTGTTATTGTAGTAACACCTGTGTGTGTACACTGTGTGTGTGTGTGTGTGTGTGTTTCTACAGTACTCTGCTACATCTCCTGGCCTCAGCAACATGGCGTCAACGAGGTACCTGTACTTCATCATAACAAGAAAACCTGAAACCCCAGGACGCATCAATGCTGGCAGCATATGTTACTCGTCTAGGTCAGGCCTCCAACCACCTCCCACAAAGTTGTCCGTTCAGGTCATGGGCTGCGCGTTACGTAATGACGTAGAGGTGAGTAGCGTGGCTGAGCTGAGTGAAGAGGAAGCCGAGCTGCTGCAGGCCCTGCCTGAGGACGCAGAGAGGCTGAAGTGGTTCAGAGAAAGAGATGCTCTTCGAACAGCGCTGGGACTCACTGAAGGGACTGCAGTGACTGTCGACGAAGGAGGAAAGAAGCTTAGAGGCGTCATTCGCTTCATTGGAAGATTGGCAGATCCAACATATTACACTCCCTTAACAGGAATATTCTTTGGCGTTGAACTGCAGGTGAGGCTTTAAAGTGTTGGTGCAACCGAATCAGAAAATAATCATTTTCTTCCCTGCTTTCCCCTGCTGGCATCTGTCCATGCATACCACTTCAGTTTCATTTGCTCAGGTTTTGAGATGTGCATCTCTGATATTTCTGTTTCCAGTCCAACATAGCAGAGGTGAATGGAATTGGGTTTGTGGTGTTCACAGAACTGAGCACGTATAATGAAATATGGTGTTTAGCACCTTGAATTATGTTTGAAAAAGCATTAAAAGCCTCCAATCAGCAGCTAGGACTGTGGATGACGAAAGGTCCTATTTACCGATGAATCCAGGTTAGAGATTTCTGGCAGTAACAGAAGGGTGTACGTAAGGAGACGGACAGGAGAGAGAATGATTCCGCAGTGGATCAAACCAACAGTGAAACAATGTGCTGGGAATATTCAAGGGTTGCCTGCTCTGGAGTTGGACCCCTGCTGCGAATCGACTACACCCCGACCGAGGAGAAGCACCCCTCCATTCCTCAGAGACCTGCTGTACCCTCTGGTCTGCATCTTTGTGGAGAGGGCTTCATACTGCAGCAGGATAAGGACCCCAAACACACCTCAAGAACTACTTGAAGACCAAAGAAGACCAAGGAGTCCTGACTGTCATGGATTTTCCTCCACCCCATTGAATTATGTATGGGGGGCACTTGAAGACTCAGAAAGCCAAGCATTCTGTGACCTCACAAGAAGCCCTTTGGAACAAATCCTGCTGGGATAACATGGGTCATCAGGTTTGGCACAAACTTGTGGGGTCCGTGCTGTCATTAAAGCAAAAGGGGGGCATACCAAAGACTAAGATGTTTTAAAATTCCTGTACATTTTTCAAAGATGCAACTTTTCACTCAAATTGTTAAGCTGATATTATCATTTGTAATGGAAAAAAAATTGTATTACATTCAAAACAAATGCAAAATAGAAGTATCTTGACTGGGGGTCTCAGACCTTTGGACCCTACTGTATGATGTGTATCATTAACAGTGAAATGTACAGATCCATTTATAGAGGCGTTGAATTGAGTGTGGCCTTAATTCAGGGGTGCTGCTCTGCTTCTTTGCCACAGGGAGAAGACAAGGGGAAGGGCAATACTAATGGGACCTATATGTATAAAACCCTCTTCTCCTGTGTGAAAGATGGTGGCATTTTTGCCCCATTCTCCAGAGTCAAGCCTGTCTCACAACCAGAAACAGAGGCGCTAATCCCAGGGGACAGAGTCACTTACTTCATCAGCGATAAATGTCGGCATGGAATGGTGGTGGACGTGCAGGAAAAGGATGGAAAACATATTGTTCGGATCTCCACGGTAAGAAATATTTCAGTTTTTCAGTTGAAATGGCCCAAAACTTCTGAAGGAAAAGAAATGTTTAAAAATAAAGTCATTCCTTTTTCATTCCTTGTTACCAATATGTGACCAATTGTGTTTCCTTTTTATTTATATATTTTCACAATAATAAAATGTACATTCTTTTATGTTTTGTTTGTGATTAACAATAAAAAGTTCTTAAAAGTCAATGTAACTTCTTAACACAGCCTCTTCTGTGACTTCACAGTTGATCACATGATCACTGTTGATCCTTCCTGCTCAGTAGCTGTATGTGCTGTGTATAAAACGATGCTTATAATTAATTGTTTTACTCTTATCTGTCGTGGCCGTCAGACACCATGCTGTCACAGTTTGTTTGCTCCTGCTCGTCCTTGAGTTCTCTGATACAAGCAGATTTTAAATGAACAGCGTCACCCCCTTCGGTTCAAAGCTAGCAGTTTGCAGTACATTTATAATTCTTCTTTGTTGGTATTTTCAGGACACAGATGAGAATGGAAAGACAGGGGGCGAACTAGAAGTTCCACTACAGTTGGTTGCTAAGGGGGAGGTGCCTGCAGGTTAGAGCAACTCTATACATGATGAAGTGTGAAGGTATTTCCCACATTTGTAATAAATCTGACCCAAATATATTCTTACATTTGAGCCAGAGAGCATGGACGTTGACACAGCCCTGGTGGATCCAAACACTGGTGATCTGTACATGGGTCTGAGTGTGAACTCTATGGTCGAGGTGACCTTGGCTGAAGGCAATTCATATGGAATCATCCGCTGGATCGGCACTCTGCCTGATCTACAGGAAACCATGGCTGGACTAGAGCTGGTAATACTTATACTGACATGTTCAGTGCAGATTCAGATCTCATTGAAATATGTCAAATGTACAATTATGGGAACACATCATCTCCTAGGTGTGCTGTTGTGACAGTTCATTGTTTATAGTAGTTCGAAGCCATCGCACATTATTGCTTTTCATTGAATCTTGAATGCAATGACGTTATTCTTCTGTGTGTATCTGTCTCCAGGAGGAGGTCAAAGGAGTGAGTGACGGTACCTTCAAAAGTAAGCGTTTATTCAAATGTCCCCACAAGAGAGCTCTGTTTGTGAAGCTTAGCTCCTGCCGTCCCGACTCACGATTTCAGAGCACATCAGCCAATCACAGCGAGAGGATGCCGAAACAGGAAGACCCAGGTCAGAACGGGATTGATCGGCTCATTTCTGTTTCAGTCTCGAGTAACTCTTTGTTCACCATTTTGTTATGTTGTTGTTTGAATTGAGTGTGCAGCCAGTGCCCCCTTGTGGACACAGTGGTGCTGTAGGCAGCAGAGTGACGTGCAGTTTGGAAATATCCAACTTTTGTGTCGTTTTTAATTGTTTTTTTTTTAAAGTTATATTTATATGATTTTAATGTAATGAAATATATTCTAAAAAAAAAACAAACATGTCAGCTCAGATAAAGCATTAACATCTTAAATGATGAATGATAGTTGAACGTGTCCAGAACCAGTGGGGTTGAGGTCAGGGGGTGTGCAGGCCGGTCGAGTTCGTCTACACCAAACTGGGAAAACCGTTTCTTCATGCAGCTGGCTTTGTGTACGGGGTCATCGTCCTGCTGAAACAGGAAAGACACAAACACAAACTCAAAGCATGGAAAACAGCCCCAGACCAAAAATACACTTGATTGAGTAGAGGGGGGGGTGTATATAAACTTTTGGCAATGTCTTAAATACAGTACAGAACACACATATAGCAGAATGCTGCCTTTGCTAACTGGTAACACTGCATCAACAATGATCACCAGCTGGACATGCATGTTGTGTTTACATACATGATGGTTTATGTGTGTGTTACTTTAGACAGAGAGACAGAGCACAGCACAGGGAAGCTGGAGACTGTCCCTCCTATCACCACAGAGCAGGTTAAACCGATTTTGATTGGACGAATGAGGGGGATCCAAGGCCACTGCAACTCCTGCTACATGGATGCTGCCCTCTTCAGGTCAGGATGATGAACGTGTGACGATAAATAAAATGCATTTCAAGGGTTTTTGTAACGTATAGCTGAAAGGAATCAAAACTGGCTGATTTCAACGTAGGAAGCCAAATTAAAAACTGTTAAAAACTGCCTTTAGTTTTAGAACATACTGTAACGTGGTGGTTTTTCGTGTCATAACTCTGTTTCTGTCTGTGCTTTCAGCTTGTTTTCCTGCTCCTCTGTGTTGGACTCCATGCTGTTTAAATCAACAGAACCTCAAGATGCCCCAATTCAGAAAACGCTGCTCCATGACATCGTTAATCCCCTCCGCAGGTGTGTGCTCTTATGTATTTGCAAAACATGTAACTATTTATATGGTGATTTAATAATGTATAAATACTCTGTGTGATCTTTGCAGTAAGGGTTTTGTGGAAGGGCAGCACGTCATGAAGCTCCGGCAGCAGCTGCAGAAACACGGCTACAGTCACTCCTTCACCACAGACGAGAAGGGTCAGTTTAATCTGGCAGCTTTAAAACAGCTGATTTGTTTTTTGTTTTAAAGCAATCTCTGAACCCATCAGCTGTTGTCTGACGACAATTTAGCCTCTTGGGGCAATGGCCAATGTTTCAGGGCTTCTGGTGTAGCCAGCGGATATCTGGATAGCGGATATCCGAACCAAGACTTCCTCTTCCGTGCGCCCGTCATTGGTCATCAATCTCAGCACCCGTCGGCTATCATCTGACAATGATTTGAATGCAGATACATTTTTAAAAAGCTAATAAAAAGCTAATCTCTAGGGCTCCGAGATTGATAAAAAGCTAAATCATTGTCTGCCGATAGCCAATGGGTTCAGAGATTGTATTTCAGCTAATGCGTTCTGCCTCTTTTGCTCTTCACACGGACTGTTTACCTGCATGCAACCCAAGCACACTCAAACACGATTGGTCAATATCACTCCGACTACAAACGGACTGGAAACGGCAACCAGAACTCTTCCGATACCAAAATCTTGTGCCTACAGATTCAGCATTCACATGCAGATATCTGTTTATCAAGAGTCGGTTTAAAGTGACTGTTGATGTTGTCTTTCAGATCCAGAAGAGTTCCTTACTGTCATCATGCACCACATTCTTGCACTGGATCCTCTACTCAAACTGTACAGTTACAACACCACAGCTAAATACTGTTTCCCACTACATAGCTTGAATACAGTGAGCCTTTAAAGAAAGTTGCATTCAGGCTTCACATTTGTCTCCCATTTAGCTCAGCGGGTGGGAAAGTGCAGGAGAGTTACTGCTATCAGATCTTCTTGGACCAGAACCACAGTCTGGTGCTGCCTACAGTCCAGCAGCTGCTGGAGCATTCCTTCTACAGTGCAGGACTCAAGCTGGCAGAGGTGAGATCACTTTACACGCTAATTAACCACATTTGTGTTATTTGATGTAGCGATTTCTCTTTTTATCAGGTTAAACTGAACGTTAATTAAACTGGTAGTGATCATTTACAACGTTATTTCTTCATTTAACCAACTACTGCAGCTCAGTGGAAGGCTTACTCGATGGCCTGTAGAGTTGGTGGTTCAGCTGCCAGCTCTGCTAAAAGCATGACGTCGAATAATAATACTATGATACTATACTACGATTAGAATAAAACACCATAATCTTTGCATTTTTAAAGCTGTCACAAGCACATTTGTGTCATTTTTTTATACTTTTGTAGAACAATTACTTATGAAATTCAAACTGACTGTTTGTTTCAGTACCAACATATTCCTAGATTTCTTCATCTTTCTGGTCAGGAGATCTGTCTATCTGATGCTCTCCCTCTTAGGATGACTCTCCAGCAGATGGCTCTGTTGGACAGTTATCTCAGCAGATGCTCTAGATGTATTCTGTGTGCGCCGTGTGTGATCTTCTCATTTCATTGTCTTATAATTGCAGGTGCCATCCTGCCTCATCCTCCAGATGCCTCGCTTTGGGAAGAAATTCAAGATGTTTGACAAGATCATTCCCTCTCTGGAGCTGGACATCACTGACCTCCTCTCTGAAGGTACAGTTAAACACACAAACACACATACAGACTAACATGATTTAACACAAATGGCCACAGTGAATAGAACATGTGGAGTGTTTTTCAGGTCCTCAGCAGTGCATCCTGTGTGGAAACTTGGCCCAGCAAGAGTGCATCGAATGTTTTAAAGATCCCCTTTTCAGCCAGACGGGATTCAAAATCTTCTGCAACACGTGTTCATCTCAGGTGCAGTTTGTTTCACTGTCTGGACACCCGAGTCATTTTGTCTGTTTTTAGCATAATTAAGGGCTTGTTGAGTATAGATGGTATGGATTGACATCACTTTTCCATGTGATACAAACCAACTCCTCACCACTTCACCGGCTCTGGCTGCTGTTAAGGAGTAGAGCTGTGTTACAGGGAGGAAACAAACCCAGGGTTCCTACAAGTCTTCAAAAACTGTTATGTTTTCAGGGTTAGCAATATGCTTGAATTTGAATATACTCTGTGCTTGATTTTCAACCTAATCTTGTGTTCCATTTTTTGTCATAAAGCCAGATGTTTCATGTTTGCCACTGAGAGCGGAGTGGGATTAGTACAAATACCCTCGATTTATAGACTGCTGGGTGTAGAATGACGCGCTGAAACCCTGGCAATTGACAGCCATTTTGATAATCAATTAAATGTTGTAATAAATCATTTATTAAATTCAATGAAACCATTCTGTTGATATTATTATGAAAATAATCATCAGCTGCAGCCCTAACTGCATGTGTGTGTTTTTCCCAGGTGCACAGTCATCCTCAGCGCCGGTCCCATCAACTAGTTTCTCTGGAAGTCCCCAAGGGTTACTGTGGTTACAGCGTACCTCACGCTCTGACCAGAGACAAGCTGGAGCTGTTCGCCGTGCTCTGCATCGAGACCAGCCACTACGTGTCCTTCATCAAATACGGACCAAACAGCCAAGACTGGATCTTCTTTGACAGCATGGCAGATCGACAAGGTGAGTGGTCTGTTGTTATGATTGCCTCATTACGTGCACCTTTCCTCCATGTACTTCTCTGTACGCTCAGTTGTGTGCTGTGTTCAGGAGAGAGAGACGGCTTCAACATCCCGGAGGTTCACGCCTGCCCTGAGGTCGGCGTGTACCTGGAAATGTCTCCCGTGGAGCTGGCCAATCAGGTGCCTCGAGACATGAAAGGTGTGGCTAAGCGTCTCTTTTGTGACGCCTACATGTACCTGTATCAGAGCACCAGCATGTGTCTCTATCGTTGAGGGGACACGTCGCAGCGCTGGGACACTGCACAATATGTCGATAAATATCTATACGTATATATCATTTTCTGCCCTGGTACTGGGAAAGTATTATCGGGATTTAATAATTTATAACAACATTGTTTCTGTAATATTGTCTGAAAAAAAAAGCTGACATGGCTTGCTCAGTGATCTTTGCACTATAAAGAAACTGACAATCACTGACATGCGTTGGCAAACACAAGTGACATGTTGCACTGTAATATTAGGACTTTCTAGTCTTGGTGTTTGATTATTATCTTTAAAAGTTACATTTTCAAGCTTTATTTTTAGAGTGAATGAGTTTTGCAGACAGAAAAGATCTACTGAAGATTTCAGAGTGGCCCGTTGTAATAAATGCCACGACACCGTGCTTTTGTAAATACAGTGCTGTTAATTTGATTAGTAATCTCACCATTGTTTCCTAATGGTTTCTGACTAATGAGGGTTTAGGATTGTGGCTAGACCAGTTACTTTATATTAGATATATTATACTTGATTAATAGGAAATGATATGTTGCTCTTTTGTATCTGTCAGCATCCTAACTGCTGTGATGTTTGGAATAACGGTTCGATTAATTACAAAGTTGGGAAAACTTGTCTCAAATGGCTTCGAAGGGGTCCTGACTAAACCTTCCAATTTATACTGCATCTTTATTGCTATGGATTCTGATATACGGTACAATGAATATGATAAATACAAGTAATAAAACATATCCCAATCCTACACACAAAGCATGTGTTTCTACTGAAAGAGAAGTACGTTTCTATACATAGACGCATAGCTACAAATTAATGTAGGAAAACCATAAAAAGGAAAAAAAGAATATTTGGTATTTTTTCCCTCAGCATGCAACTGTGCTCATTTATAACCAGGGTCACACTTTGGACTCACATCTAGCACACTGACTGGCCTCGATGGTGCACCATTAGATCACTTCTTTATTCTTTGACCGGATATCTTCCTGGTGAAGCCAAACTTCTGGAGCAGTCTGACATTTTTTCCAGCAGCCATAAAAACCACCATGAAAGACGCCCAATCCAGACGCTTCTTTTATTAACAATTAACAATCTTCAACTTTTGATCTGCAAAATTATTGAGTAGAACAACATGTGTCTGGTTGTCTCAGTGTTTATTTGCTTTTTAACTTGAACCAAATCGATTGAAACTCAACTTCTTACTCACTTCTTTGCTGTCCTTATGTTGACATGCATAAATTCGCCTGAGTGCCTTGTGCACCTTTTATAAAGGCTGACTGTATGTGGGGTTCTCCAGGGATCCATTCTTGGTCCCTTGTTAGCAACATCACCCACAGACCCACTGTTACCATTAAATATGCTGATGACACTCAGCTGTATACGCTCCTGTCCCCTGCACGCCTACAAGTCAATAGTTGAGTGTATTAAAGACATAAATTAACTGGATGTCTCACAGTTTCCTGCAACTCAGTAATGACAAAACAGAGATTCTTTTTATTGGTGCCTCAGCAGCAGGAAATATGATCTCATTTAGCATCTGTCTCTGGAAAGACCACACAGGCCACAAACTTTTGGTTTTATTAGTATTTATGACTTTGATTTCTAGAGCTTTGTCATGAGGACTGACTTTCATTACTTAAAACATATCTTAGGTGCAAGGCGTCTTCAGAAAAGCTTCTTCATAAATTCATATCCCGGTCCTCCCACACTGGACTGCTTAACGATGCTGTTGCAACTGTGACTTTCTTTGGTTAGATTTTTAAAGTGAAGTGAGAGTAAAACTCATTGTCATCACAGCAGTCCTCAGATCTCTGCTTTGGCTTTCTATCAGTTTTAGAGGTGTAGAATTTTCCATATTGTCTGCAAAGCCCCACATGGCCTTTCTCTACTGTACCCATCTGTATATCTGGTCAGATATGAGCCACACCGTCATCTGTTGTTCAAAGGGTTAAATTAATTACTTTATACTATCGTCAACCAATCACATAAAGATGAAGTCTAAAACAAATATATGATAGTCTAGTTATAGTTAAAGTCTAAAAATGATATTTGTAGGAAAGAAGGTCAGAACAAAGCACTGGAAACAATATCTGAAGTGATGGGGACACGAAACATTTAACACAACAGGAAGTCCTGTTTCCTCTTGAGAAGGGATCACACCGCTGCACTGAGGGACAGCACGAACCTCCTCACTTACTGATGCCCTCTCTCTCCGCTGAGAGGCGAGAGGAAGGTACAGGGTGGCTGGCAATTTAAAATTGGGAAGAAGCCTTTCAGATGAAGCTCAAGCAGAGTCACCAGCAGTCAAACCCAAAGCATTTTGTACAACCAAGAGTGTCAAGTTCTTGTAAATGAAAAAATGGTTGGTTTGTCACCTGGCCAGGCCACCTGTCGGAAAAAGACATAAACACAAGTCATGTTAAGTATTAGATTAAGTACAAGAAACGATGACCATTTTCTGGTGAATATTGTCTCTCAGTGAGTTCAGACCCGAACACGAAGCTAATTTTTGCTTTGAGTAATTCAGTGTGTTAATCCACTCGAGTAGCTTTGCAGCCTACGTTTATTTGTTATCTTAATATGGCCAAAAACACGTGAAGTCTTATATCCGCTGCCTCACACGGACATGAGGACAGTCTGTGGGCTTGCCTCCATTGTTTCTGACTTCTCACCTGCTGCAAATATTTCATTTCACTGCTGACTTTTGTGCTGTTAGTGTTTCCTTTTGAAAACAAAGCAGTGAAACATAAAACAAGCAGCAAATGACTGTTTAGCAAACTTCAAAGGCGTACAGTCAGATTCATAACCTTGCTGGGATCTGAAACGTCTGTTACACTCACGCTACTACAAAACGCTGCTCTGTCGGCTTTGAAGTGTGCTTCGGTGTCACGCCAACCTCGTCTTGATCAGTCCAACATGCTCTACAACTTCACGTGATCTGAATACACACCAAGGATTTTCACATTAAAGCGCAAGTCTCCTCAGCTCTCACTCTTTCTGTCTCATCTTTTTCTCAAACGATGCCTCAGTGGATATTTGTCTTCATTGCGGATGCTTTTGATCCTGCTGTCCGCCGTGTTTCCCCGTCTTCTCGCTGTGATCAGCTCTGCGGATGACCTCTACACTAGTTAGGAGTGCTGTGCTGTGCGGTGCTCTGTGATGAGTTGGGTTCTTTCATATACCCGAGGGCACAGCTACAGCGAGTAGCCTTGTCTTAATATACAGCCCTCAACAAAGTAGCATCCCTTTAATCCAACATGCTCAGCATTTTCAAGCATATTCATCATTATGCAAAAAAAAAAAAGTACAGATCCTGCATGTGTGTGTTTACATAAAGGGGAGAGTTGTGCTTGTCTGAGCAGTATAGTTGAACCACTCCCGGGTTTGTTGAAAGAAGATAATGTCTGCATAATAAAACACACAGAGCCCCCAAATAGCAGACCTTTTCCACATCAAAGTCAACATGACATTTCGAGTCTGGAGTTACGATGTCCCTGACACATTCAATTAAATGATGACAATTGTAAATGTATTTATGTCCCAACTCATCTGAACCAGCCATTACAAAGTGCTTTACCACCGGCAACAATAAAAACAATAAGAACAGAAAGAAATAACGAAACACAAATACAGACAGTACATACTACACACACAGTTTGATAAGAAGTACTCAGACTCAGACTTTGTGAGTTCATGGCTGAGGTCCTCATCATGCTGAGGGTGCAGGCCATGAATGGCTTTAACACTAATCTAAAGTCTAAAATCTTAGATTCATGCCCATCAGGATCACAAGGATCCAAGCATGAAGAAATAAAAGCATGGTTAGGTTGTGTTTCCCTAAAAGAGACAGAGGAAGAGAAGCAGCTCTTGAATGGTTATAAATAAATATAAAATTAACTGACAAATGCTGATTTCAGTATTGAACAGATTTTAGATATATTTATATATAATAATTCCTCAGATGGTGAAAGTAAAATTGGATGACCATGCTGAAATATAAAATACTGCTCCGTAATGCGTTGTGAGTCCTTGTTATCCACTTCAGATCTGAACACATTCATCTTCACTGTGTGCAGTCAGGAAGCTTCCCGCAGGAAAGAGAACGAATGCCATCAGTCTTGATGGACTTGAAGTCACGGTGTCGTCAACACAGATTCTGATGAATCAATCAGACCTGAGTTTGATTTCAGTTAAGCATCTGTCTCTGGGGACAGTAGTTTATGTCACTGTGGTTTATTTTCAATGTGTTTTGTTGTGAATTTATTATCATTTTATTTTTTTTTACTTTCTTTGATTGCTCATTGAGTCTTCATTATTCACTTTCCTTTTAATAAACCATTTGCATTAAAGCTCTTACAGACATCTCCATTCTGCTCTGAGTCCACTTTTATGCAATTCAGATTCATCAAAAGTTCCTCTTCTCCCATGAGAAGAAAGGCTTTTATTGCCCCCCTCCTCCCCGTGAGAATTACGACTTTCATAGCCATATGCTCTTTCAATTACTTATCAGCATTATTGCTCATGAATGTGTCATTAAAGCGCACATGCTGGCCTAACAGTTTATTTTACAGAGTTTGTGTGGCTGATGTCTCTAGAGTCGGAAATACATTTGCAGCTGTGTGGATGTGGTGATCTTTGGATATTATTTGAGATTTTTATGTCAGCAGCACCCGTGGGAGCCTGATCTACATCCATCATGATGAGCATATTAATCCCTGACTGTCATGGGAAGTATTCACAAAGGGGCCGGCTGGCCAATGTTACATCTGCATAATTTAGCACCAGAAAGGTTAACTCCGTCTCATTTGCAGTTTCAAAATCATTTCTCCCAGGGTGGTTTATATTTCCATGTTCTCCTTTATACTTCAGCCAAGACAGCTGAGACATGTGACGGGCGTGAAGTTGACACGTGAATGTGGAAGTATGTGGTTGAAAAATTAAAAAGTGGTTGAAGAAGTTGGCTGCATGAAGCCTGATAATGATAAATAATAATAAAGCATGTCGTGCGAGAAGCCGCCCATGGGACTGTAGCTGATGGATCCATCACAATAAACAGAGATGAGTTTACCCGTGATGGGTCCATGAGACGTGGCTTCTTCTTGATCTCCTTCTTTATGTATCATGTGGATGCTGCAGTCACTGATGTGTAAACTCCGTATTGGTACTTTGAGGGAGAAGCATTCACCTCCCTAAAGCTCCATTCACGTCTCTACAGCAGCCACAAACCATGCAGTGCTGCGTGGAAGCAGCTCTCATAACTGAAATGTGACATCTGCCAAATGTCGACTTCACATGAAGAAAGAACTCCGAGAGACGGCAGAATAAACTAAATGTGGTGCGGCTTTGTGGATGGAAATATAGACGGTAAACCACTTTGGTACAGACTGAAAGATTTCTCCTGACTGTTCATGTGGCGCCATCATCAGGTCCAAATACCTGCAAAATTAATGATTTTATTCCCATCAGCCTCAGCTGTACAATCTGTACTGTGTTTAGCGATTGTTAGCATGCCAGCAGGGTAAACTGAGATGGTGAACCTGGTGAATATTACCTGCTAAAGATCAGCATCTTAACATTGGCAATGAGGATGGAATGTGTAATAAAAATGTATTTTTAATGGGGAAGATCATGTTGTCAGAAACAGGCGTCACAGTTTGGGAGTGCTTTGCAAAAGACCACATGGTGGTGCTATCTTCCTAACGCAAAACGTTGTTTCTCATTTCATCGCCTAACTTTCCACCAAATTTCATCCAAATCTGCTCAGTGGTTTCGTTGAGATGTCCAGGTGAATATTGACTCAGATAAACAACCATAGAGAATGTGAGACACTGTGTCTCAGCTTCATTGGCTTGTTAGTTTTAAGAGTCCTGTAGAGGTAAAACTCTAAACTCTTTTCTCTTCTTCTGTAATGAAATCAAGCGTTAGTAGTGTGTACAGTACCGCTGTGATGTTGTGAGCTTTAATGCAAATCAGCATATTGAGACATCATCTTGACTCTGATGCTGCACCTTAAACAACAAATCATCTTAATGAATGGTGGCCACCCTAACGGAAAGAATGTGAACAGTGTTTACGTACTTCGGAGATAATGGTGATTAATGCGAAGCTTCGAGTGTTCAATTACGCGACATGATCGGACAGGGAGGAAATGCGCACGGTTCAGCTCGTTCATCTGATTAAAACCGAGACCTCTGAAACTCTATAGCAACCGTCACAATACAGAAAGCTGGATTCTTTAGAGAAACAACACGTAAACAGAAGAGATCAATGAGCCTCACTAAAAGGCACAAGAGTCAAGCTTTGGATGAGGCTATAATTAGGAGCCAGCTATCTGTCTCCAACCTGATATCCTCATTAAACCTGCTTCCACGTCAGAACAGAGAGACGCTGTAGGCTTCCTGCACTGTAACACAGGACAGACCAAGACAAAGGGCTCACAGCAACAGTCCTCTTCAGGATAACATGTGTTTAATTGAGTGACATTTCGTTTTCACTTTAATTGTGTTTACACAGAATCACTGAAATAAAACAGATGGAGGTTGTAATGATTTATATCACTTGTTTTATATCTTACGTTTTGTATTTAATAAAGCCACTGAACTATCCTAAAAGCTTCTGTATGGTTGAAGCTCCATCATCTGTTAACAGATGAAATAAATAAATAATGAATCATTTTAGAATACCTCTTCTGCCCCCAGGATGTGTGCAGGTGCGTAGCTATGCTGCGAGCTAAACTCATTTCCAGTAGAGGTCGAAGACAGCAGACATTTTTACTGGAAGCAACTTTTGTGTAAATTAAAATACAATACAACAAATGAGATACCGTAAACAAGCGTTAGACCGAAAGCATTGTAAAAATGAGTTACACTGTCCCAAGAGACAAAGTGTCTCCAGTGATGATACAGTCCTCACAGTTATTAATCTGGTCCCTGTCTAGCCTTGCGCCTCAGCTCCTGCATATAGACCGCTCCCTGAACTAGCAGGAATTTGTGTCTTTGACTCTGTTTACCTGCTCGTCAGTTTTCAGTGTTTGTCCTGAGTCCTGACCTCGTCGGGACTAATGAGAGAGGAGAAAGCAGACTTTTCATTCTGAAGGGTTCCTCTCAGTCAGCGGGGACAGGCCAGCTGCTGCTGCTGTCGGTCCTTGTAAAGATAATGCTGATCATGTTTCTTTTTTAATGATGCTGTTGTTGTGAGAGCAGCTCCGCTGTGGTTAGGGTTAGGGCTTTGAGGACCGATACTGCAGTTCTGAGTTTGGACTCAATAATACACAAAACAGAAAATACAATATTGATTCTTTTCATATTCAAGCTGTGTATTTGTTCTAAAAACGGGGGGGATTTAGCCTGACCTTTCATTTTCAAGGTGCATTTCTACCCTTTGATACAAAGGCAGGAAAAGTGGACAGTGATGGCCATTCAAAGCATGCAAGTTTCTTTTGAGGCAGGGAATACGCAGTCTCTTGAAAAGCTGAAGACGTTTAATGATTCTTCATCATGAGGAGCTGGGATGTTTCCTGCTCAACAACTCTTTTCCTGCCAGTTGAAAATCCATATTCTGTGATTGGCTTTTATGCCTCATTAAAAGTATGCCGAAGTAACTATTAGTAGTTTGTGTTTGCAGTGCACTCATGGATGTACAGACAACTATCACTGGATTACTTTGAAACTGAAGGAAACTTAAAAATGTGATGATTCTCAGGCAAGTTCTGAAGTTATCCACGATTAACATTGGACATAATGATCCTCAGAAAGTGTAAATCACACTGAATCTAAAAATAGTAGTGTATTAATGTATCATGTGTGTGTGTTCAGATTTTTCAGTTAGGACTCTGAGAAGGACAAATTGCAGCAGTTTGGTGCTAACGTTTTTAAAGTACCTTAATTGCCTCCATGAGCTGTGTGCTGGGCTGGTGAGAGGACCAAACAACAAGAACTAAATTCCCTTTGTTTTTATAACACTGCCATGCACCTGTCAGTTTCACCTCAAGCAGTATCGTTGCCTGACGTCACTCCCTTAGTTTGAAAACCTCTAGCGCCATCAGCAGGTCAAACTTTTAAGCACGAGTCCAACACTTTGGTATATGACCAAATACCTGTGAAACGAATGACATTGCCATCAGCCGCAACTATATTTTTTGAATGCTAATTAGCTAATGTTAGCATGCTAACATGCTAAACAAAGATGATAAAGATGGTTAACATTAAACCTGCTAAGCATCAGCATTTTAGCATTCTGAGCATGTTAGCATGCTATTGTCAGCATTTAGCTCAAAGCACCGCTGTGCCCAAGTACATCCTCACAGAGCTGCTAGCACGGAGACATGGCTTCTCAGTCTTTCAACAAAAAGTAATCACATTTTTGTTACTTTACCGAATAACCTCTTTCTCTAATCCTGATATAAAAGAAAATATAAAACCAAGTGCATTTCATTTCCTATTTCATCAAACTCACAAAACTGACGGAGCCAATCCTGTCCATTCATGCCAACATAATGTCTGGTTTCCAGATGCGGTAAAATATGAGTATTAATCCTCAGTTGCACACGTTTGGCTGATCACTTTCTGCAAATTAACCTTGTGACCGACTTACCATCAGTGCTGTCCACAACATCTTTGACTGTCAGATATGGAAATATAAAAGCTCTTCCCAGCTGTCCACTCCTCACTGCGATACAATTAAATCTGACCTTCAAATGGCAAAACCCTCCTCACATATCAACTGAACATCAAAATCCCACAGTGGATTAATACAAATGAACACAGCCCAAACTCCTCTTTGGGCAGAGCTGTGCTTGTATAGTTATTTTTTTCACATTTACCGCCTAAATGTTTGCCTTTTATTACTTTTCAAACCAGTGAAAAAACGCTTTAAACTGATGGAGACACATCTGTGAAATAAAACAGTAAATTAAAGCCTGAAAAAGGCAAAGATTGGAGAATTGCTTTCATTATATGAGGTAATGTAAAACTCAGCAATATAAAATATTAAATGTTACATAATCATGACTCTCTCTCGGTGTATTATCATTCAAATCATTTCCATGAAATGTCTCCTCATGAATTCCAGGAGGGAGTCTGAAGGTTATCACGTCCTGTGTATCAACGAAACGGACGTCACAGGCGTCGTCAAGAGCATCGTTCTGTCAGTCTGCAGTCGCTCGGTCCATACGTCAGGAGGAAGGGGACATACCTCCACAGCACAAACAAAGGACAACAGGGACACGTGGACGTGCACATTACGCACACATGTAGCGTTCACATGTGAGCGCAAAAGTCATTTTGAGCACTCCCCTGCTGAATAATGAGCAGGGGCTTTTATTGTGAAAGGAGAGAAATATGGATACTGTAACTTCACTATGTGCTGTCTCTTTAGGACGCCTGTTTGTCAACACGTTGACACTCTAAAGGCCCAATCATGCGTCAGTGTCTGAAAGCTGTAATTCAGTATTGACACTCTCAATCAGCTCATCATCCAACCACAGCTGATTACACACTGACATCAGGAGCCTCTTGTCTCTGCTGAGCAACAGCCCAGAGAGGACTGCAGTCCCTCCACCTAATGTGTTGTCGTTTGATTTGGTGGACGTGATAAAGTGGGTGGTGTCAGCTTTGGGTTGGGTCAGGAGGAGTCTGGAGGAGCAGCGTGCACTGCTGCCTGTCTCAGCGTGTTGGACATTTTCAAATCCTACACTCAGTGGCTCTAAGAATGTGGATGCATTAGATGTGTACGCTGCAAAAATGGAAATTCAAGAAAGTCGTGATATCTTATTTTGGGATGATTCAATGTTGTTTCTCATCAAAGATCTTTTCCCAGAGTGAAATGTCTTGACAACTATTGAGTGGATTGTCATGAAAATTTGGCACAGACATCTGTGATTCCCAGAGGATGAATCTGACAGATTTTGGTTCTGCGTGATTAAAACTGGCACAGATATTCATGTATCCCGCAGGATGAACTGTGATGATGGAATAAAATATACTGACTTCTACTCACATACACAAAAAAAACTGTAATACTGCCACACGTATCTCTTGCCTGATACAACGCAGGTTGTCAGTTTTTACATTTAGTTCACCACGACTTCTCAAACAAACTGCGACCTCAACATTTATCCATCTTACAGCTGGATTTTCATTACAATGAGCAGCACAGCCGTATAAATAAAATTGAATTGAATTGAATTGAATTGCTCTTCCTCAGATAAGAGCAGTGATGAAGTCCTGAGGTGAGGAGATGATACGTGACACATCTGGACGAGTCTTTTCCATCAATTTCCGTTCGGGGTCCAAAGCCTCGCAGCGTCTCTGTGGGCCGTCAGGGGACATGCAGCTGCAAACAGCAGGTGTCCAGATATGACAACACACACACACACACACACACACACACTGTTCGGAGGAATGCTGTTGTAAAGCCAGCACTAATCTACAAAGGAACAGATCTGGACAAACAGAGACAAGGTCAGTTGTAGTTCTAATACAGCAGCAGGGGTCCAGGTCAAAGGTCAAAGACGTCTCTGTTTATATTTTACTTTACAACTTTATTCTTAACTGTCAGTTTTACACTTCCGCTGTATTCCTTTTATTCCTGGTCGATCTGACGCGCTGCTGCTCCAGTCTTTCACCTCTCAAATTCTTATTTCCATGTTAAAGCGTCCCTGTGGACAAAGAAACAAAAGTTATCTTTACATTCACCAAAATACTTTGTGCGCATTCTTGAGGTCTAAAACATGTGCAGAATGCATTTTCTACCTCGTAAAACATTTGCAAAGCCGACCTTAAATCCAGCATTGTTTACATTCACGTTCCGCCGGCAGTCTCTCTGTCTGACACCACTGGCAGGACCCTGTATGGCCTGCATTATTTCCTGAAACATAATTAGTTAGTAGAATGCATCATCTGTACTTCAGAGACGGTGAAATATATATTTTCTATGGCATCTTCCCCCTCAGATTGTTCTGGTGTTTTCTGGCTGTTTTTTCCAATAATGCTGCATTATGATTGTTATGTTGTGTAGAGCTTCAATAAATCACCTCTTACATGAAAGGAAATCTCTGGTGGTGTTTTTATTTTTTCATAATGGAAAAATAATCTGTTGTGCTTTAAAGAGAGATGAACTGGGACATCAGATGTGGAGAATAACGGAAAGGAGGACGGTTTGTCCCCAAGACAAAGTCAAGCAGATTCAGATTCTTTCTCCTCACAGTAATACCTCATTACACATACGTACAGACACACACTTACTACTGTACTCGTGAGGACATTGTATTGCTTTATATTAGTTTCCTGGAGGCTCATCCTCATCTTGACAGAGTCGTAACCTCAAATAGTCGGCCAATGGCAGACCCATCCCAACATCCAGTGAGTCAGACTACCCTCAAAGACACAATACTCATTACTCAATACTCAAAAACTAGGTCGTTTGCTCAAACTCTTAAATTGATCTACTTTTTCTTGACATGTGACTTTGAGTGAACAATCGTCTCAGTCACAGCAGACAGTCACAAAGCGATATTTGCTGTGCTGGAAGATTGGTAGCGTAGTAACTATTTGCAGCTCATGCAGCAGCTACTTTGGTTTCTCAAACCTCAACCAACAGATCAGAAAACATTCATATGCAACATTTGTGGAACAATTATATGGGCCATTTCCTAAATCAGTGACAAACAGCCTGTTTTGTCATTTCGATATGAGGAGTGTAAACTTCTGCATGTTGCCTAACCCCCCCCACTCTCTCTCACAGGTGCTGCTGTCGACAGGAAGTATGTTGTTGGTGGTCTGGTGGAAAATCCAAAGGCAGCATCTGTCATCGGTTGACCTCTGCAAGGTGCAAGGTAAACACACACACACACACACACACACACACACACACACACACACACTGCTGCTCTGTGGGCTGCTGTCAACCTGCACTGTTTATGTTTATTCTAACTGTTTATGTGAAGTGTGCCCTGAGTAATGAAACATAACTGCAAGGGCATGCCTACTGTACCACAGGACACAACACACACACACACACACTTTCACTGCAACATTCACACTGCACAAACACACCGAATCAGATAATCAGATATAAAATGTGCATCTGATTGAACAAGGTTGTGTTTCAATACTTAGGAATTCAACTTATTTCTTTTCTTTTTTATTTCGAAGGTTACGTAGACTCACCGTGACCCAGTTCAGCTCAGAGTAATATTTGTATATTCTTTGGTCTGAATGCTGCCTTGTTCTTAATGTCTTCAAACATATTTACACGTTTGGAAATTTAGCATGAATGTTGTTTGACAGAACAATCTTGACTCAAGGTCCATTTACTAGATTTGTTCTGGAGCTCTTTCATCTGGATCTCATAATAAAAGTCCTGATGTCTGTTTCAGCCTCTGATGTTTTATATATCTGTCATAGGCTATTCTGTATGTCACCACACTGTGTATATCTCACATTGTCTATACTGTACATATCTGTAGTGTACGCCATATTCATGTCACATAGATGTTAAATTGCAGTCAGTTGTCTCAGTGGCGACCTGTATTCTGTGCAATGAGAATAAAGTTGAATCTAACCTAATCTACTGGAGGCTGCTGCTGAGTGGGCCTCGGTTAGTTTTAGGTGGCTCAGACAAACTGCCTGTATGGAAGTGATCCCAGCAGGCTGAGGTTTTACTCAGACACCGTCCTCTCGTGTGCGCCGCTGCTGCGCGCCGCTGCTGCGTCTGTGCGCTCCGCTCCGTCTCCGCTCCGTCTCTGCCTTTTCAGGGAGGAGCGCACCTTGTTTGGCTCAGTCGAGTCCCGGCTCTCCTCCGCACGTAATGCGGAGCTTCTCCTGCACCGGACACCAGAGAGACACTCGTCAACATTCATATCAGCGAAGGGCCGACAAGCGACTCAGTTCATGGATTGTTTCCAGGTCTGGACATTTAACAAGGAAGTCGTTTCTGATCCTCGAACACTGAAATTGTCCGTGGACATATTTTTACTTTTCCGCTCGCGGTTTTCAAAGGGAACAAACCTGAAAGATGTCACTGGAGAGCCCGTTCATCTCTGGAAGCTGCTGGCTGAAATGGATGGCCACATTGCTTCACTCGGGTCTCCTCCTGCAGCCGGCGGTGTGGGGAACGGTGAGTCCGCTCGCAGCTCTCCGGTTCACCTCATGGACCTTCAGGATCTGCACGATGAGGTTCACACTTAATGCTCGTGATCAGGTTGTTTAAGGCTGCTTTTATCTTTGAAAGAGTCCAGGACGTGCACAGAACAAACCAGCCTACATGTGGCTGTGGTAACTACAGTCTGCTGATTTCAAACATATTATATTGTCAGATTAGTTCAAATTACTGTTGGCTGTCCACTTAGTTTATTTATGTCCATGTACTTCTTTTAGGGGCCATGGGTGGATAAGTTCAGATAGATTTTATAACTGTTAAAGATTTAATACCATAAGCAGTTTTTAATGTAATATTTGTGTTATTTAAATGTCTATATTTCATTGTGAAGGTGACACATTCCACACAAGTTCCGATGGAAAAATAAAGTTGTCGCGTAAAATAAAGATCATTTTCAAAGTGGTAAAGCTCTCAGAAACACCAACGATCATAATTACCTGATGGATGATTAAACCTTCAGGGATCACGTGATTTAATGACCGATGTTTCATATTTAAGCCCATTGTTGGCCGTTCTGTTTGATATTCCAGACTTTTGCTTTTTGCTTTATTTTGGTGTCCTAATAAGAAAAATCATAACATTTGATTCATAAAACATAAATCAAGTGAAAAACGCACATATAGCTCAAATAAATATTCAATAAATAGAAAGAAAAGCTCCAGTGGTGTCTCCTGTGGCTCCATTAACACTGGACACCCACTTGACTCCGCTGCCTCTGGCTCCAGACAGACCTCAGCAAAGAGAAAGCATTAATATTTTCTGTTTTCTGCATATGCACATACGCAGGTTTGATTTTTTCCTCCCTATTTTTTTCCATTTTATCCTTATTTGAACTTGGATTTAATGTCATCCTGATGGCCTTTCCTCTCCATCAGCTGCGTCTCACCTGAGGGTCCATCAGAGTCTGAATCGTGAAGGAGGATTCGGCTTTGTGATGTGCGTTTCCTGATCCTGGAGGTTTTTTATGGTCCTGTGTAGTCTCTTCCTGAGACTCCTGATTGGTATCAGGACTGAAGGTGCACATTTGATCCTCTCTGCGTTTTCATTATAGATCACTGATAACGATGACAGCAGGGTGGCCGTCTAATGCCACTTATTGATCTGCTGTATCTTAGAGTGATTAAGTGAGCACACATCCACGTTCTTAATTTCTGTCTTCGTCTTGCTCTTTGTTGACATTTTATCCTTTTTTTAATATACTGTGAGCCTTTGTACATACGTTTACAGATTGCCTTATAAATTCATTACCTTACTGGCTTTTGTCCAGAGCAGTCCACAATAAGTGATGAAATTCAAGAATAGATATGAAAAGATACGAATCAAAATGTGCGCGTATATGATATGATGAATGCAGAGTTATTTGGAAGAAAAATATAAAAAAAACTGTATTATGAGTTGTAATATTGAAAAAAAAAACAGTAATGGAAGAAGTATAAAGTAAAAGTAGAAATACTGCACTGTGAAACTGCTCTTTTTATGAAGAAGACTGCTCGCTATTAAACGTGGATGTAAACAACTTTAGCTTTGCAAATGTTTCATGAGGAATGAAGTGGTTTTGACATGTGTGTCAGAGCTCAAGGATTCACATACGGCATTTTGTGAGAATCACTGAATGTAAACATAACTTTTCTTTGTGTCGAAGAAAACTCAGAAGGGGCACCTTTAACCTTTAAGTGAAAGTACGTACTAACATCAGCAATAGTACTTAAAGTATCAAAAGTAAAAGTTCTCCTTATGCAGAAAAATAGCCCCTGTGGAGTTCAAACTGTATATATAATTATATTAATATTACTTACTTAGTACATTCCACCGCTTGTAGAAAACGAACTGAAAGTTAATTATAAAAGAAATCCGCCTTTAATAGAGGACACTCGGGTTTCTCTTCCAGAGCTTTTGAGCCTTGACATCAAATGACTCACTCTGTCTCCTGCCTGAGGCAAGCCGTGCTTCTGCCTTAAAAACAACCTGCGAAACCTTAAAATCAATTCTAAATGCCACAGGTAACCGGTGCAGAGAGGTCAAAGTGGAGGAAATGTGCGTCACTGTTTCTAGACTCCGTGAGTTACCTTTCCTGGTGGCTGTATTTTGTTCAATTGAAAGGCAGTTAATTGATTTTTGTGGCGAATAATGAGTGACAGTTAACCGCTTGCTGGAAACAAAGGCAGGAAGAGGTTGTGTGGAAACGAAAATAATGGAACAATTTTAGAGACGCTCCTAAGCTGACACATGGTTGACTTTGTTATGGCGCTAAAATGTTCAGAGAAGTCTGAAGGGAAATCGTGGTTTATTAAATGCATGTGAAGTTGGGTTACAAGATAAATGGGTAAAATTTCATGGCAATCTATCCAATAGCGGTTGAGACATTTCACTCAGAATCACAAATGTCAACGTCATGGTGGCATTAGAGGAAAAGTCATGTGATCATCAAAGTCATTGGAATTCATCATCTGGGAATCATGAATGTGTGTACAAGATTTTGTGCCAATCCATCGGATAGAAGTTGAGATATTAAGATAAAAGCCAATTAGTGTAGTTCCCAAAATGTCAAACTATTCCTTTAATGACCGTAAGACAGGAAGTGAGTGAGAGAGGAGGTGTGATGGCTTCAATGTACCTGCGCGTCATTAGTGTAAAAATGAATAGAAATACTGCTAATTACTTGCCCCGGGGGCAGTAGTACACACCACACACACACACACACACACACTCTAATGAAATCAGAGACCTGGTGATTACCTGTCCTTTGTATCACTGTGAAATTTCGAATGTAAATGATTGCGCTGGGTAAAGGTTGGCTGCAGGCGATCGGCGCCCTGCGATAGCGACCCAGTTAAGACAGTGATTGAATTTAAATGACACTGCCGCCACGTAAGCTGTTGCCATTTAGGATCGAGGGTTACAATGATTAAAGTGCATGCTCAAATGGCACCGCAGCTCTTCACTCAAAAAACGTCTTCCAGGCTCTGCACCTCATCATATGGGTTACATCACTAAACGTGAAATGGCACGTTGTGTTGCTTCACGAGGCGGCATGCCGTGCTGCTATTTTGCTTGTATAAAGGAGGTTTGTTCCATAAACCTGCAGGGCCGATATGACTGCGCTGTGTGGTGTCGTGGTGAGGTCTGAGCTGCCAGATCGAGCTTTTTCAGCCGCACAGTCATTTGTTGCTGCTGTAGGTATAAACTATAGATGATGTCGCAGTTATGGGCCCCCCAGTTTAAATGAATTGTGTAAATATTTAGCCTTTTTCACAGTAAATTCCTCTCATGTACAGGTATGTGTTTAGGGGCCACTGTGGATTCATCAGATAATCCTCAAAATAGAAAATGAGAGTATTTAATTTGGAACTGTTGGAAAAGAAGGAGGACATCTGAGAAGAGCAGCCGCCATCATCGCTCATGTGTCTCATCCAAGCATGTTAGTCTGTGTTGCGTAGGGAACTGATGTATTTACTTTAAAAGGAAGTAGATCCCAACCTGAGAGTTGTAACCTCCAAAAGGGGCCGCGTGATGCTAACGTCGACATGCTAACATGCTGATGTTGAGCAGGTATAATGTTCAGTGTTTTAGAAGCCTAAAGCCTGTTCTTAAAAGGTTAAGTGAACTTTGTACAACTTCTGTGCATTACAAGATTGTTGCATGTAGAAAGACCATGAAAATAATCAAGGCAGCAATTACCTTTCCTCCAGAACATATTCGGCAAAAGCTTTTAACAGTATATAAATGTAATTGAAATAAGACAGAGGGACACTTCTACTTCTCTCTTTTGACTCTTTCATTTTGCCCAGTTTTTAACTCAGAGACTCCCAACACAAGAAAGAGCTCCTACTTATTGTTTTAGTTTAGAAGGAAGGACACATGTACACACTGTAGACACACACCGACTGACCTACAGACAACAGGTTGACAGCTGTAGGGTAAGATGTCCTGCAACAGGCCAGGTGTTTCTGTCCAATAGCAGTGAGCGTCTCCGCTCCTGTTAATCCAGGACACTGCAGCGCTGTGAAAGGAAGAGGTCACATGTCACGCTCACCTGCAGCGTCTCCATCTGTCCAACAGGAAGCTGTTCTACCTGTGAACGTTCACACATTTTAATCAATTACACGCCCTCAAAGCAATTATAGGGACTGCGTATCACTTGACAGCATAATAGATCCATTTTGCACAAAATTAATTTAACGGCATGGTGGAGCTGCAGCTAGAATCATACTCGAATTTATACATCGTCGAAGATTATTACGGGACTACGTGGGTCTGCAGGCTTCGGTCCTCCTCTGCACGATCTTCAGAAGACGTGACAAGAGGTGCAAGGCAGAGGAGCCTTGACAGTAAATGTCAGGATATTAAGAGGAAGTCGTTGAACTCCCACGTTTCAGCTGTCAGGGGTGCTGATTACCGCACGGAGGTTCATCACTGAAGGGGATCCGCCAACACCCTCTGCGTTGTCAAGTGGGGTGAGAGGTAGGGCAACGATATGTATAAAAAAGGATTAAACGCTGGAGACACTGCTTACTAGGTATCAATAGCTTTTGAACGATATTGATTTAAAGGTTCAAAGTTTAGTTTTTAAAAGCAGTCACGAGGTCACCACAGACATTAAATGCAGTTTGGATCTTGATCACAGGCGTCCTCCATCACACACATGTTCTGCATTATGTCTGAATTCCTTTGTATTATGCAGATTAAAGTCTTTAAGGAAGTTTATATTGGTGTTGTGGTGTTGGTATTTCTGAGTATTTATATTGGCCAGCTTGTGTCACAAGATTCCTGTTAAAGACTGACCTGTACCAATAATTATATTTCAAAGGAAATACTCTCAATGTCGTTTTAAAACATTCATTTCATCCTGAAGTGTACTGTTGGTCATTGTCTAAATATTAATATTATAATGTCATGTTTGGCTCAGGTGCAAGCAAGTCATCTCTGGTGTTCCCTGTTTTTAGACGGAGGCCATCCACCCTGACTGCGCCCTGGTGGTTCAACACATGAAGGCTCAGGAAGAATGCAACCAGATGCTCAAACAGGAGGAGAACAACCACTCCAGCAGGGCAGGTCTGTCTGTTTTAATCACACTGATTTACACTCATACTTACACAGTGGGAACTCATCTCCCATCTGACAAAACATTAGGTCCCCACAAGGTTAACCTCTGGCTTTAGTCTTAAGATTGGTTTTAAAGTCAGGACTTAATCAGGTGTTTCCAAATGTTTCTTATACAACCATAAGAGCTTCTCAAAACACGTTACACATTACAATTAGAAACCCCTCTCTCTGTGGAGGCCCTTTCATTTGGTTGCCATCAGAAGTGGACATGAGTCACGTCATGATGTAAAATTTGAGGATTGAGAAACAGGTTCTAATGTTTGAGTTTGAAGGGAGAGTAGATTTTACAGTTTGGCAGCCATTCCATGCAACAGGGCTCACAAATCCTGAGGAAGTCAGGAGATGCTGTTAAAATCATTTTTAATAAATGTATATATATATATATATATATATATATATATCACTTGGAATCATTATAGGCTGAAGGGGCATTTTGTCCTTCTTCCTCCTCCTCCTCCTCCTCCTCACCTACTTCAGAGGGTGTGACAGGGAGTGAAGGGTGTTTCTTCCATCCAGGGAATTGATTATTGTATGAAGGCACCTCACCACCGCCAACCTCTGCATCAGAGCCACTGGCAGTCTAACTTCTAATATGAGAGAAACTCTCAAAATCACTTTTACAGGCGATACAAAATATGTATCTGTGTATGTAAAAATTCCACAAAAAAGATAATCCAGTGAAGACTGACAGTTGCTGCCCCCCTCTCAGACCAAAAGCATTATTTGTCTTCTTCTGACTGCTCTCACATTTTACTGTTTCAGTGGTTCTGTTGTGTTTTGACTAAACTACAAACCTTTAAACTACTTCTGACAACAAAAGGCAACATTTGAAAAATTTGGACCTCAAAACCGAGAGACCATAATATGTGACATCGGTACAGAAAATGCACTATAGGTTAAACCACACCTGCATGTGAAGCTGTCTGCAGCTGATGATTGCAGCTCTGTAATCAAAAGCATAGCGAGCACGTTTGCTTCCTGTTATCAAATTACCGTCCTTCATTTGGCAGAGCAGCCAAAACAATCAGGGGAACAAATCAGGCGAGGAGATGTCTGGATTAAAGGTGCTGATTGGTCAACCTGGCCGGGCCCTGTTTCATCTCTGCAGCTCAGGTGGAAGGTGAGCCAACTGAATCAGAGGAGATTCATCCATTATCCTCCCTTCAATGCCTCAGAAAAAAAGAAACTCAGCTACTGGAACAGCTTGTCCTTCAGGAGGACCGGCCTTCATTTTCCAGCTGAGACGCTGTCTGAAAGCATGTCGATTGCACCCGAAATATGAATTCTCTTTGTTTTGAAGTGTTTTAAGATTATGCGACAGGGTCAAGTGAGCCCGGCTCTCCACTACAAAAAAGGTTGTTATGGCGGCAACACGCTGAGACAGTCGTCTGCCCGCCTGTGGGACATGACAATTAGCATTTGAAGTGGCAGGTATGACTGAAGTCAGCGTTCACAGAACTGGACGCCTGTATGGTGTCCCCAGTGGCTCAACCAGCCCACCAAACACAAACACAGAATCAGTCAAACTTTGTTTTTATTCATTGAGGGAGCTCTCAAAAAATCTGAGCAGCAAAAAGATTCTGATAGAGGGATTAGGGAACTAAATCCCATTATTAAACACATCAAACCAACAAGACCGTAAAGGTAGCTCATGAGGAGGAGGTCGGTAGCTGCTGTAACTTGTTTGGATTGTAGAGATTTGGGAGGCCAAGTTACCCAAAATACCCCTCTATCTGTAGATCCACAAAGACGTTTACAGAAATAAACAGTCAGAACAATAAGAACATGGAGGTTCAAAAGAGTTCTATGCAGTGGTTGGTAAGATTAAAAAAGACAATAAAAATAAATAACGAGAAAAGCAATAAAAAATAAAAATCAAATAATGCATGAAACATTCAGAGCGCACAACATGGAGGCTCAGCCAGGTAAACAAACACAAACACTGTCAAAGCCACCTTTTAACGAGCTGAACGCTCATGAATATTCAGGCCTGTTTTACCACAACCGTCCTGAGGAGAAGTGTTGGGCCACGTGGGTCAGATCCTCAGGAAGTGTTGGGGACAGGACAGGTGAGAGCAGGACCGCGGAGAGCTGGAGAGGAAGTGCACTCTGAAGTATTGGTATGTTTCAGACTTGTACATTTTACTGCACTTTGTTTATCTGTTCATGTAGTTACTTTGATTTTACATCAGTGAACGGCTTGTTAACGTCACTGTTGATTAAAATGGGTCTACGTTTTTTGTCTTGTCCTAGCACAAAAAAGCACAGGTGTGGCTAATAACATCAATTATGGCTCCGTTCTATTTAGACATGGCAGCAAGCCAGCATGCACAATGCCTCAGCCGTGCAGCAGCACACCTGAATGGAATGAAGCCGTGATTAATGTTTCTGCTTGTGTTCGGCCGTCAACACGCCGCGAGAAAGGCCTTAACTCTTGATGTTTCAGGTTTTAGAGAATTCACTCAACTCATAAAAGAGTGTCCTTCACCTCCAGCAACAGGAAGTTCTACTACTCCATTCTTCATTCTGCTTTAGCTTTTGTTTGAAGGTGAATTTGTACAGTTCTCTTATCTTATCAAATTCACAGAGACCAGCAGTTGAGATATTTTCATGCAAGGACAAGTTGCTGTTTAAATAAGCGAAAGCACACAAGGAAATA